>NW_019233546.1:0-2496 GCF_002742605.1 Olea europaea var. sylvestris
AGAGTATTTATAAAATTATTTTAGAATTGAATTTTGATTACCCATTAAAGGAAAGAAGTATATAGAAAATGAATTTTAACATGACATAATTTTGGAATCTATTGTTCAAAGATCTAGTGCATTTTGATATAAGCAAAAAAATAAAAAAATAAAAAAAAATCGAAAGAACTGAATTCACTACTAGTTCTCAAGACATAACTAAGAATTGGACCGAAATCGATTGATTCTCGATATATGGTCCCAAAGTCGACTCATTTACTAGAGGAATCGAAACTGAATCGATTAATACTATTTGGTTTCGGCCTGGTTCCATCGATCCAGGGAAAAGTCCACACCCCTAGGATAAACAAATTTGAGAAGAAAATCAGAGAGTATATTTTTAGACAAATCACTTAGCCTTTGTTTGGCCCCCATTATAATGAGAATTTGGAGAAAATATATTTTAAAATAATAAATTTTTGGAAATATGTGATTAAAAAAGAAGAAAAATTTTGAATTTATATATGATATTATTTTATTAAAAAATGTGTTATAGATAAGAAAACAGAAAAAAAAAAAATTATAAGTGGGTGAACTATGAATGGACCATCGAGTATGGTTTATTGAGTATGGCTTGTGAATGGAGCAATGGATTATTAGGGCTTTGGGGTTTCATTCTTTTTAATTTGGAGTTTGGATACTCATCTCACATTTGAGAAAAGGGATTGTTAAGTTGTAGGGTAAAATTATTGTCACAGAGCAAAGCCAATACGAGAAATATTGCAACTACAAAAGATGGTCCCTGTTTGTCTCCCTTTTTAAAGTTTTTTTTTGGTGGGGGAATTGTGTTTTGAATAGTGATTTTTTTGGAGAGAGTAGAAAAAGTGGGAGAAATTTGTATTCGCATGCAAAATATTTTATTTTGTGAACGTGTAGTTGAAAGTGAGAACGAGAATAAAAAGTGTTTTGAAAAAAGGAAGACAAACATGATAATCTCACATTGATGTGGACCTCTATAAATCTTGATGTGTTATTGTGTGTCTATATTTTTATGTGATTGAATTGTTCTCATTGGTATAGAATTAGAGTTTCTTATTCTCAACAGAGCAATTAATATTTAATTTTGACTTAATTTATAAAAAAATGTCCAAATGAAGGATTTGTTGGATGCAGGATCTACTCTCCAAGATATCGTTCTCATCTCACATGTTCAACTTCATATTTTAGTTTTCCTTCTCAAGTTGGATTCGTACCCAACGTTTGAGCTGTGTAATGTTTTCATACAAAAATTTAATAAATTTTTGAATGGTCTTCATATTGGACACTGATTGCGCAACTATAATTAAGCCTCTGTTTGGTTTCATTAACCCTCGTTTGGCCCCCATTAATTTGAATTATAATAGGAGGAATGCTTTTTTTTTTTTTTTTTTAAATAAGTGGTTGGGAAAGAATTAAAAAATTTCGATTTACATGTAATATTATTTTATTGAAAATTGTGTGGTTGAAAATAAGAGAGATAAAAATTTAATTTAAATTGATGAAATTTAAAGGGGGCCAAACGGAGCTAAAATTATAATTCATTTCTCTTTCTTTTCTTATCAATCACGTATTATCTAATAAAATAATATTACACGTAAATCTAATTTTTTTTTCTCTTTTCTAATCACACATTCTTTTGAAAATTACTATTCCAAAATACATTTTTCTCAAATTCTCATATCTAATGGCAGAGCTAAATGTTAAGATCAACTTGCTTATTTTTCAAAGTCACGTACTTACTTACTACTAAAACAATAGTGTGATGCCCAAAGATGAAAATTTTCCTTATCCAAAGCTTACAATTCTCCATCTATCCCAGAAAGCTATCACCGGTATAAAAAAAAAAATGAAATCTTCTTCTTCTTCTTCTTCCAAGCAACCATCAGAGGAGGACCAAAAATGCACTGCCAAAAATTCTCCTTCAAATTTTCTGATGCTGCCCCTTTGTCCTCCTTTTACTTTCATCCACAGCGCTCCATTTTTCAGAGAACGGTCAATTTCAAAACCCAACTTCCAGTTATTCACAACATCAGTTTCACATGTTGTTGGCGAAGTCCATAGCTCCATTGATAAATTTTTTAAATGGCTACACGTTTTCGCATCCCAGAATGCTTTTGTTGATAAATTTCTTTCATTTTCTTATCGTCTTCAAAGTTGCTGCCAGGTAATTTTATCTCTTTCCGAATATGTAAAATGGGTATGCTTCTATTCACATTCAATCCCGCAATGGCGTTGAGATTAGGCTTCTCCAAGATAAGTTTAATAAAGTATTAATTTACTATTTATGTTTGCTACCTGGAACATTGATTCAAAACTACTTCAATTCGTAGGTTGTAGATCTATATTTGAGAGTAGAAAACATTTGGAATCTAAAGCTTTCTTGCTTGTAGCTTCGTTATGTAGTTCTAGCCAAATTGTCATGGATAGAGGAAAATGTTACTTTTGGAACGAGAATAGTAGATGTAGTTCTGGATAGTT
>NW_019233547.1:0-2496 GCF_002742605.1 Olea europaea var. sylvestris
TAGGGCCAAAAATGTTGGATCTCAGTCTCAACTTCTAATAGTATGTGCATCATATCAATCTCAACTTTAGAACCACCAATCCATCTCAATCTCCACTGAGGATGATAACCTATCACGATCTCAACTAATGATATTACGCCCCCATTTGACAACCATTAAAAAAAAATTTCTGAGAAAAATGAAATATGAAATAGTGATTTTTTGGAGAATATATGGTTAAAAATAAGGAATTTTTTTTTGATTTATATGCAAAATATTTTATTGTGAGAATGTGTAGTTGAAAATGAGTTTGGTAAAAAAATAATTATTTTAATGGTTGCCAAAACAAGTGCACATAAACACATGAAATTAGCACCTTGTTTGACAACTGTTATTTACAAACTCCTTTTTCTACATACTCATTTTTAACGTACATTCACACAATAAAATATTCTACGTGTAAATCCAAATTTTTTTCATACTTTTTAACCATACATTCTCCTAAAAATAACTATTGAAAACATAATATTTACCAAATAATCATTGTCAAACGGGGGCTAAATCACTTACCATGTGTATTCTACATTCTAGATGCAACAGAAACTAGAAATTAAGGAACGATTAATCGACCAGTTTAACATCCATGAATTTTCTCAAATTAAAAAAAGAATTATAAGGACAGACAATGGCGTAGTCATAGGAAAATGTACCAAACGAAAGAAATGTACGAACTAATGAAAAAAGAGTAATCCTAAAGCTTAATAGATGAGATTAATATATTAGGCGAACAAGACCTCGACATGTCAAATAGTTTCACAGCAGCACGATTGTCCAAAAAGCCCCACGTAAAATAGAAATGCAAAAGTTCATTGTTTCCTTAATGGTTGTCAACAAAAACATTAAACGAAGAATAAGAAATAAGGTTTCTCGTTAGAAGTACTTTTGATCCAGAATTTTTTACTTGTAAGAAAGAAATATACAGTCGAACAGCATAACAGAAATAAAATAGCACCTTTTTATCTCAGTTTATGCATAAGACTAATGTTTGCGGTGATCCTTCTCCCTTGATGAGTAAGACGAGCTGTGGTATTCTCGATCTGGTAAAACAAACAATTTGCTTATTTGATAATTCAATTTGGATAAAAAAAAAATTATCAAATAAATAATGAAACATTTACAAACTTACCTTGAGAAGAGTGATGTTTTGATTTCTTGAAACATCCTGCATAAGGTGTTCAGAAAAAGAAATTCAATGCCGTATAAACAAAGAAGTGCAATCAAAACGTATAATGCAGAAGAATTATAGCATTAACTGACCAGAGTCTTTTCCTTTGTCCCTCGAATGGTGGCCCTTTCCTTGACTTTTTCTCTATCCCTTTTACTATCCTCCCCTCCTCGTTCCCTATCAAATTCTCATCCGCTATCGAGATTTCTGCTCTTTGTTCTCTCTTTCTCCCTATCTCTGTCCCTGTCCCTCTCTTTGTCTCTTCCATTGTTGCTTTCAGCTCCAGCCTCTGTTCAATGATCAGACATCAATTTGGACTCTGGATTTTCTCTCGACTCTCCACCCGTGGGCATGCTTTTAGAGTCATCGTCACTCTTCAACTCCATCTTGTCAAGAGCGGCTTTTACTAGTACATCCTTACTCACTTCCTGATTTGCAGCTGAACAGGACCCTTTTGCAGTACTACTATCTTCATTTGCAGCCGGTTCAGTCTAAGGAACCATCCTAAACAAAAACAAAGGGCAAAAAAGATTTAGAACTTACCTAGACATTCCCGTAAGAAGCAAGTCAATTATTCCAAATTTCTTTAAAATACACTAATGAAGTAAAATGATGAATTATTCCCTATCGTCTACTCAATGTATTGTCCTGGCAATTAAATTGGCAGTTGGCTATACATTAGAATCATAAAGCAAACAAGAAAAACAAATTGCCGTTACACATCAAACCGAACTAATTTGGTTAAAGCATGATGTTTACCTTGGCAACAGACTGATGTGGTGAATCCCATGATCGATTAGATGTTGCAAATGAACCCCGTTCCTTACATACAGGAATATACTGTGCCTTTGAAATGGTGTATAGGTGGGCCAGAACTCTACAAACTTCATCTATCCCAGACTTATCAGCATCAAATGCTTTCTATCACAGAGGATTCTCTTACAGTGGCACTTGAAATCTTCGGGCTGCAGCATATACAACATCACAGACCACAACTTCACTCTTGAATCTAACACACAAAGTTGTGCGCAAGCCGTTCATAAGCAATAAATATAAGGATCAATTAGAAATGATTAGAAGACTTTGAGGAAAATAGCTGTGTTCGCGAGTGCATGAGAAAGAAATACCAACCAAATATACCAGATCATCAACTGATAAAAGGAAGCAGAAGACCTATGGTCAAGCTAATGTACATTCAATTCAATGCTAATAATCTTAATGCTAGGTTAGCTTCTTAAACTAAACAGATGGTGAAGATCCTTAAGCTTGTGCAAAGTAAAAATTACAGATGC
>NW_019233548.1:0-2495 GCF_002742605.1 Olea europaea var. sylvestris
AGATATATTTCAATTTAAAACAACCACAAGTACACAATTCGTAAATAATTAATAAAGTGAAATTTGAGTCCAATTTTCATTCCTACGGAGATTGTATTAGTTTAAATTCAATTTTATCTTAACCTTAACTAAAGCTATAAAAATTTATGATTTTTCTAAAATTAAATTGTATTAATTTAAATTATAGACGAATGTAGAACCTAAATTAATTAAAATTAATGCAATGTTATAACTGAATGCAAGTTTTATTAAAAAAAAATGCTGATAAAATGCGCCCTAGGATCCTGAATCACCTTATATCAATCTCCTTTAACTTGAATTTTATAAATTTAACAAAACGATTCAATTATGAAGACCAATATGCATAACTTGTTTAACAATCACTCTCAAGTAGAATTAAACATATTTTTACATATGAACTTACTATATTTCTATGACAGATGTGACCATAAAAAATGCATTAAAGAATTTGTGAATAATTAAAGATCACGTAAAGCATAATGGTATATTTTTATCTGCTATTGAACTCTACTACAATTGACACAATGTTTAACTTATTTTTCATCTTTCGAGGGTAAAATAAGTCAGAAAACTCATACAACTATTGCCATATAATTGTAGAGAAAATAAAAATCTATGACAATCATTTAATAATTGAAAACTTCTTTTAACATAAAAAAAAAATCGAACTTAAAAGTTCATAATATAAGGTTTATCGCAAATTCTAGTACAAAATAATTTAGCCTAGCATAGTATTGAGATTAAACAAGGAAAAGATTAAAAAAAAAATCACCAAAAATCGATGGAACATGAATTAATTTTCCAATCAATTTTTTCAGCCACCAGTCACGTTTCTGTATCTCTGCATATGTATCGTTTCTGTCGGTATGTGTATGTCTTCAATTTTCAGCCCCTTGTTGCCGTAGCTTTTTTTTTTTCCTTTCAAAGCTGTTGCTCTCTTTTTACCTTTCAGCCGCCGACTTCTCTCCTCCTCTTCCATTTTTTGTTCATCCATATATACAATTCAGTCCTATATTAATTTTAGTCCAATTGGAATTCAAGTCTTTCTAATATAATGAACTCCAAACCCAATTAAATTTGAGTCCCAATTATAGTCTAAATGTTAAAGCCTATTTTGATATCAAATTCCACCTCTTTCTTGCCATATTAAATTGTAATTTGCACAACTATCCAATAATATTTTGGAATGTGCATTCTAGCCCTTAAATCCAATTAGTTGTGTAACCAACACTTTTCTTTAGTTCAATTCAAGTCCTTTAATTTTCAAAGTGTGAATATTACTCTGCAAACTCTCATCCAATGGCCAATTTATCCTTTTCTTTTCCAATTGCTTCAAAATGGGTCAAACACTAAAACAAACAAGAAATTAACCCAAATTGAGTAAAATTCAATAATTTTAACGACATAAAAGCTTAGTAATATGACCCAAATAAGTGTACAAATGCATTTGTTTAATACCCCCAAACTAAAACATTTGTTCGTCCTCGAACAAAAAAAAAAAAAACAAAACTTAGGTATGAAACGTATTACTAGCTAAAACAAATCACAAATAGAAATACTCAACGTTGAGCCACTTTCCATATGCCTTAGGTTCAAATTTAAGCAATACTTTAGAAAGATCCAAACAACATAAAAAAATAATTTTTCTTATTCGATGGACGATTTATTGTGTAATTAGCCAACATTGAACTAACACCCTACTAGAACACAACCAATCCAGTGTTGTTAATTTATTCATAATCCTAATCTTCTCATGGTCAATTTTTCCTCACACCTCTCGTGCAAAATCACTCATTATGTTCATCTCTCCAATCCCGAAATATTTATAGCACATATGGGTTCCTAAGAATTATTATAATACATTTTTCACACAAATTGATCCGAATTAGATACTTGTAAACCTAGATGGAAGATAGTAAGTCTTTCTTAAACTCATATTGCCAATCCCTACAGTTCAAATCTTGATGCCCTTATTGGGCAAATCTCGTTTTTAATAATTTAGATATCTCTTTTTTTGTACAAATCTTCTCTTCATTGAGCTTTCTAAATGACCCATGTAGTGAGCTTTAGACCAATTACTCCTAAATCAGATGACTCTAGGGCACCAAGTTTTTAAATACCCTTACAAGCTTAATAACTCAAGATAAAAATGCTACAAAGAGAGATAGAAGATATATCATTTTTTATTTTGATATGAGAATTTAATTTTTCATTCTCTCTTTTTTTAAACATCTTATGTGCAAAACTTATTTCCATTAATCTTTCTAAATGATCCCTATAACGAGTTTTAGGTTGATGTCGCTCAAGTCAGATGACTTTGGGGCACCAGTTCTTAAAGATCCTAATGGGCTTAATCACTCGAGACATAAATGCTACAGAAAGAAGTAACACATGTATAAGATTTGAATTTTTTTAATGATCATTGTCCGTTTTAGACTCCTTAACTCAAACTCCTTCAAATAACGCTATGATCC
>NW_019233549.1:0-2495 GCF_002742605.1 Olea europaea var. sylvestris
TCAAGTTGCTATTATCCTTATTCCTTCTTAACGAAATGGACATTTCAATTAATATATTTAGTTCTACTTAACCAAAAAACCTATAAATTCCAAAGTACTCCTCCATGCTTCTAATTTACAGTTTATGATGTTTATCCGCGTCTTGGCTCAATGAACTAAAACTACTATAGCTAAAACAAAAAGATTTTGCCACCAAAGTATGCAAAATGATTTCTATAGTAAATCTTTGTGGCTTGAAATTGAACTAATTTTGAAATATATATTGCACCCTCTCTCAAAATTTCACAGTCAGACCTGTAATTGAAGTACTTCTGAAGATAAAATTGTAATTACCTCCAACAAAGTAGTGGTCAAGGTATTAGAAGAAAAATACCTCTCTAAGAAGCACAGCTTCTGGGAATGGCCCGGTGGCTTCATCAGGTTTAGGAACAAAGCGATGGTTGCTCTCTCTTTCTTTGCTGTTGCCACTGTTAATGGGGTGCCCCTGAGCCTCACCTTCTGTAAAGACAGAGGTCAAAAGCCAGAAGGTCACTTACGCCCATTTGCTGAAACCAAGAAACGATAATTCCCATTTAGAGAGGAGCAGCCACTGGAAAATAGGTTCACCAATAATTTTCCCATTACAAAGAACCGTTAATGGAAAGGAAAGGGTTAAGAAATCGACCTAGGCCTTGCGGTCATTGATCTCGAGCTTCAGGTCCTCTTTCGCCACGCCGGCTTCCGCAACGGATCCTTCTTCTTCGTCGTCTTCGTCCTCATCCCCAGAGTGTATGTCGAAGTCCGATGATATCGCGATCCTCTTCGTCCCTGTTCCCGTCCCCAAAGTCGATGTCGGAGTCCAATGGAAATGGAGATACAAAGGTAAAGCAAGTATGAAGCGAGAGACGCCCCTCCGGGGATAGGGCAGTGAAAAAGGACAGGAGGCAGTCGTGGTGCGTGGAGGTTGGATAACTGAAATATGAAATTGAATTGCTCGTAAATGCAGTGTACATACATATTTTTGCTCATGGTGGTTTGAGCAAAAATGAAGAAGAAAAAAGCAAATAGTGTGTGCTTTTTTTTTCCCTTTCTTTCTTTCTTTCCTTTCTTTTTTATTTTTATTTTTTTAAAATTTAAATGCTTATTCATCTTATCCTCGTAAGTTCATTGTTGATGACCAAATGGACAATGACATCCGTTGAAAACCAATGACCCAAAAACTAAAATGTCAGGAACATACTACCCAAAAAAAGGGTTAAAGGACCAAGTTGCTACAAGGTCATAAGTCGATTAATGGTGCAATATTCCCTTGTCCTTTACAATAAACATTGTTGGTTGTTCGACTAAAAATAAATAAATAAATAAAGCTTGATTTATTTTAATATAATTTATGCATGATGATTTCTGCTAACTACAACATATATGTTCAAAGTCATTAAATGAAATATACACGGGGATCTCAAAGTTGCCAATGATACATTACACATTTACACAATTTATTTAAAGCAAACTCGGTAGGCCAAAACTCCCAAATTGCGAAAATTATTCAATCTCTAGTGGCACTTGAGATATAGAATTTGTGTTTTTCATCTCTTTAATTTCATGCCTGCTTTGGCATTTTCGTATTATCTTTTGCATCCTCTAGTTGATTATACTCTCTTGCTGTCATGTAACAATTATGTAGTACATATATTCACCACATCATGAGAAACGAGTAAATAGGCAAAAGAAAAAGAAAATTACTAAGTAATATGGGCATATATAGCTAGTTTCTTATAATGACAAAGAGGAGGTTCTTATTTTAGTGCTCTAATGCTGTATTCTCTCCATTATTGTTGGTTATTATCAATGCATCCGCTTATGTAATAGGGCTACAAATGTAATTTAGTGAGAATAAAACTTAGGTCATCATTTTTTTTCCATTTTGGTTTGAAACCAATCAATGTCTAATTTAATTTGTTTCTTTGGACAATTTTTGCTTTAGTTGAAAGGTGTACCTTTGGTTATTTCAGACAGAGGTAGCTAGATGATGCATCTCGTTTGGAGATATTCCTTGTTTCCTTATTCCTATTCTTCGTAGGCCTTGGGACTTTCTTGGACGCATCTACATATCTGACTTTAATGCACAGAGATACCTCGTTAGATTCATAACTCTAATTCTCTTCCATTGCTACATCCAACAATCTCTTCCTAATCCCAGTAGTCTGGTGACTAACAGCCTCAATTTGCTTGCGAGACTGGTCTTCCATCATATAATTTTTTGGCAGATGGGTCGCCGTCCATCGTTCTAGCCAGCTCTAGCCCACGTCGATTTCATTATTGTTGGATTTGATTTGTTTTTAGATGTTATCAATTGCATTATTAGAGGGAGTACACTCGTTGCACATGAAAAACAGTGTCGAATTTTCAGATTGCCTTAAAATCTACAATAGTTCTTTCACTAAATCTTCCCTATCGCTGGTTGGATCAGGTTCACAAGATACTACTTTAGTATTTTATGAGATAAATCGAGTTCT
>NW_019233550.1:0-2495 GCF_002742605.1 Olea europaea var. sylvestris
ACCAACTTTATTAATTTTAATGTTTGCCATTTAATAGTAAAATTACTTTTGTTCATATGTTTTTACTATTATTATTATTATTATTATTATTATTATTATTATTATTATTATTATTACATTTTAATTTATATGCCCAATAGATGATTGTGTTTAGTGATGTGTACATCATTCGAGAAAAGATTATGCATTTTAGATCAAATAGTAGAAACTTTAAGTTTTTGTAAGGGATAGAGATATACATTTAACCTTAGAGGACCTATTGAGTTATTTTCTCAAAAAAATAAAAATAAAAATAAATTTAATGCAGTTTGTTTTAGTAGGTTAAATCAATTAATTAGAGTTAATTCCGCTCGAGAGACGCAATTAATTAAAATTGAAAAATTGGGTTTAACATCGTAAATGAGTAATTTTTTAATTGGATTGTAGAGAAGTTAATTAGATGATGGTTAAGTGAAACTATGAATCTCAACCATGTTTTTCCTCCGAAATTTTCAAGTGTTATGTTTTCTTATTTTGTAGGGTTTTAGTTATGTTTCCTTATTTTCAATTCAAATCTTATTTTGTGTTTGTTTTTATTTTTAAAATTAAATTGATTAAAATTGTGTAATTAAAAGTAAACAATTATCGAGGGATCAGCAACTCAGACTTAAAAAGTCCACTTTATTATTTGAACAGGACTCATGCACTTACGGTACATTTCCAATTTATTTTTCCTTCTTTAAAATATGATGATGATGATGATTATTATTATTATTATTATTATTATTATTATTATTATTATTATTATTATTATTATTGTGCAGGGTGTAGGGATTTGATGGGATGGTGGTGATCATGTAGTGGAATGGTGGTGTTGGAGAAGATGGTTGTGTAGGGATGGAGAACTTTAGAATTTGATGATTTCTTTTAGTTTCTTGATGGCAAGGATGGTGGCAAAAGTGGCGGAGATGGAGGTGCAACATGGAAAAGGTTAGGCTTTGATAAGTTCTCTTGACTCTTGGTGGACGCTTTAAGATCAGGTTGACATGGTGGTTTATATCTAGTGGTAGTGATGATCGTTGGGATGGGCTATAGTTTTGGCGGTGGTAGTTTATGGTGAGGTAAGCAATAGTGGTGGTGGTGGTCGCTAAGATGGCCTAAAATTTTGCATGTGGTGGCTCATGCTGAAGACAACTGATGGCAACGACGATAATGGCATAATAGGAGGTATTACAAGCACTGCACTTTGTGTAATGGTGTCAATAGTTATGGTGGCGGTGGCGGGCAATGCAAAATAGTTTGTTACAAGCATTGCAAAAAGTTTGATAGTATGTTTAAAAAAAAAAAGGCATAGTTTATTTCTTAGTATATTTTTGAAAGTACCCTACTATTATATTATTTATACTTTCAACTTATCTTCGTTGGGAAGCCCAACTGCTCCAATGGACTGGGCCGAGCAAAGAAAGCCGTTTATCATTTTACTTGGGCTACTAATATTGGGCTCAGTTCAGGCTGCTCCATCAAAGAAACCAAAAAAAGTAAAAATGAACAAACTACAAAAGGTCCCACCGGGAGTCGAACCCAGGTCGCTCGATTCAAAGTCCAGAGTGCTAACCACTACACCATGGAACCAATTGCGAGCTCAGAAAAAGTTTTACTACCAAATTTGATCTTAAAAGCAACCCTAGATTGCAACTTTCAAGTGCATTTGAGCCCCTTTAATTTTGAAAACATGTATTATATAATAGTAGATAGACGGAGAATGTGAGGATAAAAAAAAAAAAAAAATTTGATTTGTATTGAATATTATTTTAATGAAAAATATGTGACTGAAAATGAGTACTGTAAAAAAAATAATGTAATAAAATGTAAAATAATTGATAACAAGCAAGAGCTTAATTTTATGAGCTTCAACTCTTTACTTACCAAACTCGGTTCGTAGTACATTTAAATTATAGTGATGGCGAAATTCCCCATCCTTATTCCGCCAAAGAATGAGGACAGGGACGAGAAAATATAGTCCCTTTCTCATCTTTTATTTTATTTTACGTTTTTAAAATTTAAATGCAATTATAAAAAAATATATATTTTAACGGACGTGGAAAATGGAGACTTTCTAATCCCTCTCGCATCATGTTGTCATCCCTAATTTGAAGTGATACTTTCCAAAGGTTGAACTCCAATCTTGAAGGCTCTCACCGTCCCGTCCCTAAGACTTTGTGAGGGAGGTAAATCACTGAATGTGTCCTAACAGGTCATGGAACCAGAGCTGCTTGTACACTGCGCCTACAAAGAGTCAAATTCTATATCTCAGGAATCGAACCTCCACACTACCGCTACCAGCAAGGCGTGAGATAATCTCACTCCTATCCTTTACACCACTAGACAATGCCCCGAAGGGCAAAAAGTGATACTTTCCATATTTCATTTCAAGTTGTGCATTATGAACAAGAGTCCCTCTCTCTCTCTCTCTCTCTCTCTCTCTCTCTCTCTCTCTCTCTCAATTTTTATTTTTT
>NW_019233551.1:0-2495 GCF_002742605.1 Olea europaea var. sylvestris
CGATTCGTCATTTTTCGCGACGGTGTCGAAATGGGCAGAAATTTGACAGGTCGATCGGAAAAAAATCGCGCCGGGGCAATTTTTTTATTTTTCGTGATGGTGTCGAAATGGGCTGAAATTCGACAGGTGGATCGGAAACAAAAATCTCGCCAGGGGCAATTTCGTCATTTTTCGCCACGGTGTCGAAATGGTGGAAATTTAACAGGTCGATCGGAAACAAAAATCGTGCCGGGGCCAATTTCGTCATTTTTGCTACGGTGTCGAAATTGTCTGAAATTTTACAGGTCGATCGGAAACAAAAATCGCGCAGGTGGTAATTTCGTCATTTTTCGCGGCGGTGTCGAAATGGGCTCAAATTTGACAGGTCGATCGGAAACAAAAATCGCGCCGGGGCCAATTTCGTCTTTTTTCGCGACGGTGTCGAAATGGGATGAAATTTGACAGGTCGATCGGAAGCAAAAATCGCGCCGGGGTCAATTTCGTCATTTTTCGCGACGGTGTCGAAATGGACAGAAATTTGACTGGTCAATCGGAAACTAAAATCGCGCCGGGGCCAATTTCGACGTTTTTCACGACGGTATCGAATGGGCTGAAATTTGACAGGTCGATCCGAAACAAAAATCGCGCCGGGGCCAGTTTCGTCATTTTTCGTGACGGCGTCGAAATATGCTAAAATTTGACAGGTCGATCCGAAACAAAAATCGCGCTAGGGCAAATTTCCTCATTTTTCGCGACGGTATCGAATGGGCCGAAATTTGACATGACGATCGGAAACAAAAATCGCGCCGGGGGCAATTTCGTCATTTTTTGCGACGGTGTCGAAATGGGCTAAAATTTGACAGGTCGTTCGGAAACAAAAATCGCACCGGGGCCAATTTTGTCATTTTTCGCGTCGGTTTCGAATGGGCTTAAATTTGACAGGTCGATCGGAAACAAAAATCGCGACGGGGGCAATTCGTCATTTTTCGCGACGGTGTCGAAATGGGCTCAAATTTGATAGGTCGATCGGAAACAAAAATCGCGCCGGGGCGAGTTTCGTCATTTTTCGCAACGGTGTCGAAATGGGCAGAAATTTGACAGGTCGATCGGAAACAAAAATCGCGCAGGGGCCAATTTCGTCATTTTTCGCGACGGTGTCGAAATGGGCTGAAATTTTACAGGTCGATCGGAAACAAAAATCGCGCCGGGTCCAATTTCGTCATTTTTCGAGACGGCGTCGAAATATGCTGAAATTCGACAGGTCGATCCGAAACAAAAATCGCGTTAGGGCCAATTTCGTCATTTTTCGAGACGGTATCAAATGGGCTGAAATTTGACAGGTCGATCGGAAACAAAAATCGGGCCGGGGGCAATTTCGTCGTTTTTCGTGACGGTGTCGAAATGGGCTGAAATTTGACAGGTCGATCGGAAACAAAAATCGCGCCGGGGGCAATTTCGTCATTTTTCGTGACGGTGTCGAAATGGGCTCAAATTTGACAGGTCGATCGAAAACAAAAATCGCGCCGGGGCCAATTTCGTCATTTTTCGCGACGGTGTCGAAATGGGCTGAAATTTTACAGGTCGATCGGAAACAAAAATCGCGTCGGTGGCAATTTCGTCATTTTTCGCGACGGTGTCGAAATGGGCTCAAATTTGACAAGTCGATCGAAAACAAAAATCGCGCCGGGTCCAATTTCGTCATTTTTCGGGACGGTGTCGAAATGGGCTGAAATTTGACAGGTCGATCGGAAACAAGAATCGCCCCGGGGCCAATTTCATCTTTTTTCGCGATGGTGTCGAAATGGGCTGAAATTTAACAGGTCGATCGGAAGCAAAAATCGCGCCGGGGTCAATTTCGTCATTTTTCGCGACGGTGTCGAATTGTACTGAAATTTGACAGGTCGATCGGAATCAAAAATCGCGCCAGGGGCAATTTCGTCCTTTTTCGCGATAGTGTCGAAATGGGCTAAAATTTGACAGGTCGATCGGAAACAAAAATCTCGCCGGGGGCAATTTCGTCATTTTTCGCGACGGTGTCGAAGTGGGCTCAAATTTGACAGGTCGATCGGAAACAAAAATCACGCCGGGGCGAGTTTCGTCATTTTTCGCGACGGTGTCGAAATGGGCAGAAATTTGACAGGTCGATCGGAAACAAAAATCGCCCCGGGGCCAATTTCATCGTTTTTCACGACGGTGTCGAAATGGGCTGAAATTTGACAGGTCGATCGGAAGCAAAAATCGCGCCGGGGTCAATTTCATCATTTTTCGCCACGGTGTCGAAATGGCGGAAATTTAACAGGTCGATCGGAAACAAAAATCGTGCTGGGACTAATTTCATCATTTTTCGCGACGGTGCCGAAATGTGCTGAAATTTTTCAGGTCGATCGGAAACTAAAATCGCGCCGGTGGCAATTTCGTCATTTTTCGCGGCAGTGTCGAAATGGGCTCAAATTTGACAGGTCGATCGGAAACAAAAATCTCGCCGGGGCGAGTTTCGTCATTTTTCGCGACGGTAT
>NW_019233552.1:0-2110 GCF_002742605.1 Olea europaea var. sylvestris
CGCGCCGAGGGCAATTTCGTCATTTTTCTCGACTGTGTCGGAATTGGCTGAAATTTGGCAGCTTGATTTGAAATAAAAATCGCCCCGGGGGAAATTTCGTCTTTTTTCTCGACTGTGTCGGAATGGGCTCAAATTTGACTGGTTGATCGGGAACAAAAACCGCGACGGGTGTAATTTCGTCATTTTTCGCGACTGTGTCTGAATTGGCTAAAATCTGAGTGTTTGATCGAAAACAAAAACCGCGCCAGGGGCAATTTCGTCATTTTTCTCGACTGTCTCGAAATTTGCTGAAATTTGGGAGTTTGATCGAAAATAAAAATCGCGCCGCCGGCAATCTCGTCATTTTTCTCGACTGTGTTGGAATGGGCTCAAATTTGACAGGTTTATCGGGAACAAAAATCGCGCCGGGGGAAATTTCGTCATTTTTCTCGACTGTGTCGAAATTGGCCGAAATTTGGCAGTTTGATCTAAAATAAAAATCGCGTCGGGGGCAATTTCGTCATTTTTCTCGACTATGTCGGAATGGGCTCAAATTTGACAGGTTGATCGTGAACAAAAATCGCGCCGGGTGTAATTTCGTCATTTTTCGCGACTCTGTCGGAATTGGCTAAAATTTGACTGGTTGATCGGATACAAAAACTGCGCCGGGGGCAATTTCATCATTTTTCTCGACTGTGTCGGAATTGGCTGAAATTTGGCAGTTTGATCGGAAATAAAAATCTCGCCGACAGTAATTTCGTCATTTTTCTCGAATGTGTCGGAGTGGGCTCAAATTTGACAGGATTATCGGGAACGAAAATCGCGTCGGGTGTAATTTCGTCTTTTTTCGCGACTGTGTCAGAGTTGGCTAAAATTTAACATGTTGATCGGAAACAAAAACCGTGGCGGGGGCAATTTCGTCATTTTTCTCAACTCTGTCGGAATTGGCTGAAATTTGGCAGTTTGAACTGAAACAAAAACCGCGCCGGGGGCAATTTCGTTATTTTTCTCGACTCTGTCGGAATTTGCTGAAATTTGGCAGTTTGATCCGAAACAAAAATCGCGCCGGGGGCAATTTCTTCATTTTTCTCGACTGTGTCGGAATAGGCTCAAATTTGATAGTTTGATCGGAGACAAAAATCGCACCGGTGGTAATTTCGTCATTTTTCTCGACTGTGTCGAAATTGGCTGAAATTTGGTAGTTTGATCTAAAATGAAAATCGCGCCGGGGGCAATTTCGTTATTTTTCTCGACTGTGTTGGATTTGGCTAAAATTCAACTGGTTGATCGGAAACAAAAACCGCACCGGGAGCAATTTCGTCATTTTTCTAGACTGTGTCGAAATTGGCTGAAATTTGGGAGATTGATCGGAAATAAAAATCGCGTCGGCGGCTATTTCGCCATTTTTCTCGACTGTGTCGGAATGGGCTCAAATTTGACAGTTTTATCGGGAACAAAAACCGCACCGGGGGCAATTTCGTCATTTTTCTCGACTGTGTCGAAATTGGCTGAAATTTGGCAGTTTGATCTAAAATAAAAATCGCGCCGGGGGCAATTTCGTCATTTTTCTCGATGGTGTTGGAATGGGCTCAAATTTGACAGGTTGATCGGGAGCAAAAATCGTGCCGGGTGTAATTTCTTCATTTTTCTCGAATGTGTCCGAATTGGCTAAATTTTGACTGGTTGATCGGATACAAAAACTGCGTCGGGGGCAATTTCTTTATTTTTCTCGACTGTGTCGGAATTGGCTGAAATTTGGCAGTTTGATCTGAAACAAAAATCGTGCCGGGGGCAATTTCTTCATTTTTCTCGATTGTGTCGGAATGGGCTCAAATTTGACAGGTTGATCGGGAGCAAAAATCGCGCCGGGTGTAATTTCGTCATTTTTCGCGAATGTCTCCGAATTGGCTAAATTTTGACTGGTTGATCGGATACAAAAACTGCGTCGGGGGCAATTTCGTCAGTTTTCTCGACTGTGTCGGAATTGCCTGAAATTTGGCAGTTTGATCTGAAACAAAAATCGCGCCGAGGGCAATTTCGTCATTTTTCTCGACTGTGTCGGATTTGGCTAAAATATAACTGGTTGATCGGAAACAAAAACCGCGCCGGGAGCAATTTCGTCATTTTTCTA
>NW_019233552.1:2316-2495 GCF_002742605.1 Olea europaea var. sylvestris
TTGGATGAAATTTGGCAGTTTGATCCGAAATAAAAATCGCGCCAGGGGCAATTTCTTCATTTTTCTCGACTGTGTCGGAATGGGCTCAAATTTGATGGTTTGATCGGAGACAAAAATCGCGCCGGTGGCAATTTCGTCATTTTTCTCGACTGTGTCGGAATTGGCTGAAATTTGGCAGT
>NW_019233553.1:0-2495 GCF_002742605.1 Olea europaea var. sylvestris
CGATTAACCTGTCAAATTTCAGCCCATTCCGACACCATCGCTGAAATTGACGAAATTACCCTTGGCGCAATTTTTGTTTCCAAACAACCTGCCAAATTTCAGCCCATTTCGACACCGTCACGAAAAATGATGAAATTGCCCTCAGCGCGGTTTTTGTTTCCGATCAACCTGCCAAATTTAAGCCCATTCCGACACCGTCGCGAAAAATGACGACATTGCCCCCGGCGCGATTTTTGTTTCCGAATTAACCTGTCAAATTTTAGCCCATTCCAACACCATCGCTGAAAATGACGAAATTACCCTCGGCGCAATTTTTGTTTCCAATCAACCTGCCAAATTTCAGCCCATTTCGACACCGTCGCGAAAAATGATGAAATTGCCCCCGGCACGATTTTTGTTTCCGGTCAACCTGCCAAATTTAAGCCCATTCAGACACCGTCGCGAAAAATGACGACATTACTCCCGACGCGATTTTTGTTTCCAATAAACCTGCCAAATTTCAGCTCATTTCGACACCGTCGCGAAAAATGACGAAATTGCCCCTGGCGCCATTTTTGTTTCCAGTCAACCTGCTAAATTTCAGCCCATTCCGACACAGTCGCGAAAAATGACGAAATTGCCGCTGGCGCGATTTTTGTTTCCGATCAACCTGTCAAATTTTAGACCATTCCGACACCGTCGCGAAAAATGATGAATTTGCCCCCGCCGCGATTTTTGTTTCCAGTCAATCTGCCAAATTTCAGCCAATTCCGACAGCGTCGCGAAAATTGATGAAATTTCCCCTCGGCGCAATTTTCGTTTCCAGTCGACCTGCCAATTTTCAGCCCATCCCGACACCGTCTCGAAAAATGACGAAATTGCCGCTGGCGCGATTTTTGTTTCTGATCAACCTGTCAAATTTCGGCCCATTCTGACACCGTCGCGAAAATTGATGAAATTTCCCCTCGGCGCAATTTTCGTTTCCAGTCGACCTGCCAATTTTCAGCCCATCCCGACACCGTCTCGAAAAATGACGAAATTGCCGCTGGCGCGATTTTTGTTTCTGATCAACCTGTCAAATTTCGGCCCATTCTGACACCGTCGCGAAAATTGATGAAATTTCCCCTCGGCGCAATTTTCGTTTCCAGTCGACCTGCCAATTTTCAGCCCATCCCGACACCGTCTCGAAAAATGACGAAATTGCCGCTGGCGCGATTTTTGTTTCTGATCAACCTGTCAAATTTCGGCCCATTCTGACACCGTCGCGAAAAATGACGAAATTGCCCCCGGCGCGATTTTTGTTTCCGATCAACCTGCCAAATTTAAGCCCATTCCGACAATGTCGCGAAAAATGACGACATTACCCCCGGCGCGATTTTTGTATGAAATAAACCTGCCAAATTTAAGTCCATTTCGACACCGTCGCGAAAAATGACGAAATTGCCCCTGGCACGATTTTTGTTTCAAATCAACCTGTCAAATTTCAGTCGGTTCCGACACCGTCGCAAAAAATGACGAAATTACCCTCGGCGCAATTTTTGTTTCCAATCAACCTGCCAAATTTCAGCCCATTTCGACACCATCGGGAAAAATGACTAAATTGAGACGACGCGATTTTTGTTTCCAATCAACCTGCCAAATTTCGGCCCATTTCGACACCGTCACGAAAAATGACGAAATTGCCCCCGGCGCGATTTTTGTTTCCAGTCAACCTGCCAAATTTCAGCCCATTTCGACACCGTCGCGAAAAATGACGAAATTTCCCCTGGCGCGATTTTTGTTTCAAATCAACCTGTCAAATTTCAGCCGATTCCGACGCCGTCGCGAATAATGACGAAATTACCCCCGGCCTGGTTTTCGTTTCCGATCAACTTGCCAAATTCAAGCCCATTCGGACACCGCCGCGAAAAATGATGAAATTGCCCTCGACGCGATTTTTGTTTCCAATCAACCTGCCAAATTTCGGCCCATTTTGACACCGTCGCGAAAAATGACGAAATTGCCTGGCGCGATTTTTGTTTCCAGTCAACCTGCCAAATTTCAGCCCATTCCGACACAGTCGCGAAAAATGACGAAATTTCCGCTGGCGAGGTTTTTGTTTCCGATCAACCTGTCAAATTTTAGACTATTCCGACACCGTTACGAAAAATGACGAAATTACCCCGGTCGCGATTTTTGTTTCCAGTCAATCTGCCAAATTTCAGCCAATTCCGACACCGTCGCGAAAATTGATGAAATTTCCCCTCGGCGCAATTTTCGTTTCCAGTCGACCTGCCAATTTTCAGCCCATCCCGACACCGTCGCGAAAAATGACGAAATTGCCCCCGACGCGATTTTTGTTTCCAATAAATTTGCCAATTTTTAGCCCATTCCGACACCATCGCAAAAAATGACGAAATTGCCCTCGGCGCGATTTTTGTTTCCAATCAACCAGCCAAATTTCAGCCCATTTCGACACTGTCGCGAAAAATGACGAAATTGCCCCCGGTGCGATTTTTGTTTCTGATCAAAATGTC
>NW_019233554.1:0-2495 GCF_002742605.1 Olea europaea var. sylvestris
TCGGATATGGGTAGCAATAAGGTGTTTATGCCCCGACAGTTGGGGCTTGTGGAGAAGCTCCCAGCCGGATGAAAAATAATTTCTAGATATTTTGGCAGTTTCACTGAAGCAAAATATAAATATGCCAATTTTCTACCACTAAACAGTAGATATAGGTGTAAAAATCGTAAATTTTGGCGCTTCACAGAACCAAACTATAAATATACCAATTTTCCGCGCTAAACAGTTGAAATAGGTTTAAAAGTCTGAATTATCTTTCACCATTAAAAGATGTTCATTAAAACCTAACATTCAAGGTCAGAGCAAGAGGAATCAAATAATATAATACAATTCATCGGCAGGACTCGCGCCTAATTAAACTGCAAATGCTTGGATTAGTAAACTCGTGGAGTCCAAACATCCCGATCTCAAATATCCAAAAATACACGAAAAAATTAGAAGATTAAGAGGATTTATATCAAGATTGACAGCTCTGACTAATCAATTGATAGAATTTCGAAATCTAATTAGACTCCAGAATCTACAAATATTCCAAGCGAAACAATAATTATAAGCACGAAATGTGTCGAATGAAGCGTGCGTAGAATTATTGACCCGATCGTAGATCTCGCCGGCGAAGAGAAGAACCCGAATACTACAGAGCTGCCGATCGGAGAGGGCATGAGAACGGTAAAGGTTCACTCCTACTTTCTCGTTTTTAGGCCTTGTTTGATTGTGAATTTTTCTTTTCACATTATTTCAACATATTACACGCAAATCCAAAATATTTCTTTATTTTCTAACTACACATTTTCGATCAATATATTATTCAAAAACACATTTTCATTCTATTAATGTGGCTCAAACAAGGGCTTATAGTTTGATTTTGTTGAGATCTTTATCAAACGCACCGTGTTTGTAGCGATTTTTTATTCCAAAAAATCAAATTTTTTATCGTTATTTTACTATTTTAGTCGTCATTTTTACTTTTTCATTCACAGATTGGATCCACTTTTCTTTAAGGATCAAAAAATCAATTCTCACAATCACTACTAAACGGACCCTAAATTATACCTTTAAAATTTTAGGACATGTTCGACAGTGATTATGAGAATTGATTTTTTGATCGTTAGAGAGAAAAATGAATCACACTTATAAGTGAAGAAGTAAAAAATAATTGTTGAAATAGTGAAATAACGATACAAAATTGATTTTTGGGATAAAAATCCATGGTTAATACAAGTATGATACTTTCCAATGATGAGATTTCTGAGGGCTAGAAAATTATTTTTTTCCTTATTTTATTTGGTTAACTCTTTATTTAAAATCTCATACCTGTCAAATTTCTGGATTTGCTTACCTAAATGCTAAATGTTTTGTTTTGTGAGCAACATCTAAGTTCTTTTGGTGAAAATTTTATGGTTGACATTTCAATATATATTAGGCCATTCTCTTTGTTAGATGACATGGAACTGAACAACTTTATGACAAACTAATAATGTTTGGTGTTCGTGTCGGATAATAAAATTATTTTAAGTTTGAGAAGCAAGGAACAAGATGACTTGTATAAAGCTCAGGCATGAACAAATACCAAATTTTGTTATAGATACATTTGATGCCAAAATGAACCAAGAAATGAGGAGGTTCATAGCTTGTTCTTAATTAAAAATGACTCTGCAAATTATTTAAATTACTAACACGAAAATACCAAGTCATGCTTAAACAACAATAAACAACCTGGATATTAAATGGTCGCAGAATTGTTACAATTAGTTCTTAGAGAGTAAAATAATGTTGCATAGATGGAGGAAGTGCGTTCTATTCCTACTTGAAAGAACAAAGGAGATACTCTAGATTGTACAAATTCAGAGGTATTAAGCTCATGACTCATGAGCCATGCAATAAAATTATTAAAGTGATGATCGATTACAAAGAAAGGTGTAATTAAAAGGTATCAAAGAATAAAATTTTCTTTAAGTGGGAAAGATCTACAATGGAAGCTAGTTTTGTGCGTAGGAGATTGATGAAAAATAGTAGAATGAAACTGCATATAATTTTTACTGATTGGAAAAATGTTTTATGATAGGGTGTCTAGGTATGGTCCATGAAGCAGCTAAAGTTGCTTGTCAAGCATTGACTATTGTTGAGACTCAGGAGGCCAGTATTCAAACCAATTAATTTTGATATTGTTATCATTATTGTTTTTTCGTTGTTGTATCACGTTAATGCATATTAATTACCTCAGGTTAAAGTTTCATACAAAAATCTTCTTCAAGAAATGGCCCAAAAAAGAGGTCTTAAGCTTCCAATATATGAGACATTGCAAGAAGGTCCTCCTCGCAAGCCTATAATTGTGTCAATTGTGGAGATAGGAAGTGATACTTTCCGAGGAACTGAAGCAAAAACTAAAAAGCAGGCAGAGATGAATGTTGTTGAAATGGCTTGCGTTGCTCTTACTGAGAGTAAGAAACTAATTATTAATTGGGTTTGAGTTTGTTCTAGTCTCTCAAAACAAC
>NW_019233555.1:0-4941 GCF_002742605.1 Olea europaea var. sylvestris
TACGTATACTTGTCCCATAATGGCCAAGCCTAGACCATCAGGCAAAGATGAGCCCATAAAAGATGGAAACATAAAGGCTAGAATGTTCTCGTTCGATGTAACCAAAGCTGACCTTATATTCGATAAATTATATAGGGATAAGCAGATAACGTTGAGTGATAAACACAAATTGCCAAGTCCTGAACAAATTAAGGGTAAAAAATATTGTAAGTGGCATAATGCATGGTCACATTTGACTAACAATTGCTTGGTTTTTCGCCATGTATTGTAGGATGCCATTGAATCAGGACGAATTACGTTCGACGATAAGAAGAAGATGGCAGTAGATGAAAATCCTTTTCCACAGCCACTTGGAGTGAACATGGTGACGTCTGGTTTCAAAAACAAGTTGCCAAAGTTCAAGTTGGTCGTAGATGATGGAGAAGAGGATCCTAGACCACATCCCAGTGTCTTTGAACGAATTAAGGGGAAAGAACCAAAAAAGGACGAAAACGTCCTGTGTGCAAGATGTAAAAGAGAAGTGAATGGAAATATGGAGAAACTAGGGAAATGGCAGCATCCCCATCGCCCTACTTCCTTCCCAAACACTCAGCCTGGTAGAGGGCGAGGTACATCATTCTATAGAGGACCGCCTTTTGAGAGGCAGTTTAGGCCAGCAGATAATGGAAGAACATTCAGGCCACAACCTCGCCGGCCAAATGTATGGCATTCAATCCAGTATAATGCAGGAAGGGCAATACCCTTCGATGAGATGACTAGAACCCAACAAAGGCGTTTCCAACGAAACTATGGACGAATGATGAGGCAGCAACAAGGAGTGCCACATCCTAAAGCGCCTAAACTACTCAAAGTAGCCAATCAAAATGTCCTCAAAGATAATGAAGAGACCGGTACAGATGAATCAATGAAGAAACTGCCAGAAACTTCTTCTGGGAGATCAAAGTTTGAGCGGGATAGAAGGGATGGAGAAGATCCAGATCAGCCCCTTACTATCCAATTCGGTACGTTGTCTCCTGTCGTGGCCAATAATTACTTACTGGCCCATGAATTCAAGAATAAAAAAAAAGAAGAAGAGAGGGAGGACAACGAAGGAGAAGCTTGCGTGCTGGTATGTGAAGAAGGCCAGACTTCTAGAGAGGCCTACAACGATGAAGAGGACGACGGGATGACAGACATTGAAGAAGAAATTGGCCTAGAAGCAGAAGGAAGAAAGAGAGGAGTATCGCGCAATACTCTGTTGAAGCAACTACATCGAGAGGGAGTTCGCGAAGTAGACTTGTTGGGAGAACCATCTGGGCGTCATTTCAATTTCTACGTATTGTACGAGACACCCAAAAGGAAGAAGAGAGTACCTCGCTCTGAAAAGTATGGGTCACCTCCAAGAATAATGCCCCCTCCCACAGGTTGAGTAACTGATGAGGAAGCATTAGAAAAAAGTAAGAAGGAAGTTCAGGAGATAAAGGATCAGCGCGATATACTGCACGTCGACTTATCACAGGGGGATAATTCGACAGAAAACAAGCAGGAAGTAGAAATAGAGGCTGCCGAAAAGGTTATTTTTAAATGGCCAGCCATGAAATTGACTAAACACTTGAGGCCATTGTACTTTAAAACTCTAGTTAACGGCATCCCAGTGGCAAAAGTGCTTGTCGACAATAGAGTAGCTATAAACACCATTCCATCTAAGATGATGAGAAAGGTCACAAAGACAGAGGGTGACATGATTCCTACGAAAGTCATCCTCATGAGCTTCAATAGAGGAGCAACTTCAGCTAAGGGAGTTATGCCATTGGACATAACTATAGGGACAACTACTAGGACCACTGTCTTCTTTGTAATANTATCCAATGCCCACGGTGGATTCTTTAGTAGACTCGACTGCCGGACATGTCATGTATTCTTTCATGGATGGGTATTCAGAATATAATCAAAGTTATATAGCTGAAGAAGATATACACAAAACTGCATTTAGATGCCCTGGGTCTCTAGGATATTTTGAATGGGTGGTTATGCCTTTCGGCCTAAAAAATGCAGGGGCAACTTATCAACGGGCAATGAATTTAGTCTTTCATGATGTGATAGGCAAGTTTGTTGAAGTGTATGTAGATGACATAGTAGTCAAGTCCATTAAAGAAGAGGACCATTTCGAACAGTTAAGATGTTCGTTTGAGCGAATGAAGCAATATAAGCTAAAGTTGAATCCCTTGAAGTGTGCATTTGGTGTTAATGCAGGGAATTTTCTTGGTTTCTTAGTACACAAGAGAGGGATTGAACTTGATAAAAATAAAGCGGAGGCCATTTTAGAGGCCAAACCACCTAGCAACAAAAAAGAATTGCAAAGGTTTCTAGGCCAAGTAAACTTTTTAAGACGCTTTATTTCTAACTGTGCAAGGTGAACTAAAGTCTTTTCGCCGCTCTTAAAACTAAAAAATCAGGACGAATTCGTCTGGAAAGAAGAACATCAAAAGGCTTTCGAATGCCTAAAGACATATTTATCAAGTCCACCAGTGTTGGTGTCACCAACCCAAGGACGGCCAATGAAAGTGTACGTATCGGCTGAAAAAGAATCAATAGCTGGAATGGTCACACAGGAAGATCAATTTGGTGAAGAAAGGGCAATTTACTACTTAAGTGGACGGTTAACGAAATGTGAATGTAATTACTCTGCTATCGAAAAATTATGTCTTGCATTGTATTTCACATGTACAAAATTAAGGGCTTATTTACGGCCCGTAACCGTTTATTTAATTTCTAAAGTAAATTTAGTTAAGTATATGTTCTCGCGCCCTATTTTACACCAAAGGGTAGGTCTTTGGACACTAGCTTTATCAGAATTCGAGATACAATATATACCTCAAAAGGCAGTCAAAAATCAGGCTTTGGCTAATTTTCTAGCCGATCATCCATGCCTTGACATGTCTGAAGAAATTGAACTAGAAATCAATTCGTTTGAGTTAAAACCTTGGGTGTTGTATTTCGATGGGTCAAAAACCTCTAAAGGTGCAGGAGTAGAAGTAGCATTGATTAATCCTTTAGGGATTTGCTATAAGTTCGCATTCACTTTAGACAGAATGTGCACCAACAATCAGGCCGAATATGAAGCCTTAATTGTAGGCCTAGAACTAATGATAGATATGGGAGTAAGAAATGTGATTGTTAGAAGCGATTCTCAATTGGTAATCCACCAATTGATTGGTGATTTTAAATGCCAAAGTGATTCCATTATAAGTCAATATGAGATCGCCCAAGAGTTGTTGGAAGAATTCGACTAAGTAGAACTTCAATGCGTTAATAGGATATATAATGACGTCGCAAATGAGTTAGCCCAAATGGCCTCAGGATACTCAAAGGTTTTGAATTGGAAGTCTACTTGTGAGTATGGAATCATATTGCCCGTAACTCAAAGAAGGGCGAGAAAGATTGAACTTCACTGCATACAAGATGGAGATGCAATAGATTGGAGAACAGATATTAAAAGGTTCCTT
This sequence comes from Olea europaea var. sylvestris, assembly GCF_002742605.1. Lineage (NCBI taxonomy): Eukaryota > Viridiplantae > Streptophyta > Magnoliopsida > Lamiales > Oleaceae > Olea > Olea europaea. The sequence continues at coordinate 3,486 of NW_019233555.1, forward strand.
AAGGAACCTAATGGAGGGATTAGTAGGAGAATGAAGTTGTGTTTGCTAAACTATACACTAATAGATGAAGAGTTGTTTAAGAAACGCTCTGATGGTGTATTACTAAAGTGTGTAAGTTTGCAAGAAGCCAAGACGATCATGGCTGAGGTGCACGAAGGGATATGTGGAGCTCATCAAGCTGGCCAAAGGATGAGATGGTTAATTATTAGGAGTGGATATTTTTGGCCAAAGATGGGAGAATTATGCGTTTAGTATGCAAAGAGTTGTTTAGCATGCCAAAAGCATAGTCCAATACAAAGGGCGTCAGTGCGAGAGATGACACCTATTATTAAACCTTGGCCGTTCAAGGGTTGGGCGATAGACTTGATAGGGAAGATTTATCCCCCATCGTTCAAACAACATACTTTTGTTATAGTTACAACTGACTATTTCACCAAATGGGTAGAGGCGGTACCTTTGAAAGAGATCACCCAGAAGAATGTTATGGAGTTTATCCGTGATCACATCATTTATAGGTTTGGAATTCCACAAACGTTGATGGTAGATCACGGAACATCTTTGAATGGGGATCAAGTGAACAAATTTTTGAGCGAGTTTGGGGTTAAATTAGTAAACTCCACACCATACTACGCTCAATCCAACGGACAAGTGGAATCTTCTAATAAGATTCTAAAAAATATCATCAGAAAGATGATAGATGAAAATGCCAGAAATTGGCACGGATGTCTGAATAAGGCCTTATGGGCTTATAGAACATCACTTCGGTCAAGTACCAAAGTTACTCCTTTCCAACTTGTTTATGGACAGGAGGCCGTTTTGCCTATGGAGATCAACGTGCAATCGATTAGAGTGTGCTTACAACATAAGTTGAATGATGATGAGTATGTCGAATCACTAGTTCAAAATTTATTGGGGTTAGACGAATTAAAGTTAGATGTCTTAGATAGATTGCAAGTTCAAAAACAAAGAATGGCTAAGTTTTATAATAAAAAAGGCATAGCCAAGTCGTTCAGCAGGGTGAACTAGTTTGGAAGACGATACTCCCTTTGGATAGCAAGGATCCAAAGTACAGGAAGTGGTCGCCAAATTGGGAAGGACCATACAAAATAAACAGTGTGTTGCCCAATGGAGCGTATCACTTGGAACATTTAGATGGCACCAAGCACGTGAGATTCATTAACGGCAAATATTTGAAAAAATATGTTCCTTCTTTATGGGAATGTGAACAGATAAAAGTATAATCAAAATATGTTGAACGATTAAGGATAACAAGGTCAGAGCGAAATACGTTCAAATAAAGTCATTTATTATCAAACGTTCATTACAAAGATGTGAAAATACAAATAATGGATGCTCTACAAACTACAATCAAAAGTAAGCTAATCTTCCGATTGATCGCTGAGTAAGAGGGTGGACTAGCCTCACATCGCCTTCCTAAATGCATCGCTGCAATGGC
>NW_019233555.1:5127-7189 GCF_002742605.1 Olea europaea var. sylvestris
ATCGACTCCTTGTAAAGGACAAAGAGACGATGAGAAGAATTTCATGGTAAAAACTTTGCTGCTGGCCAAAAAATATTTCCTATACCTCCCACACCAAAAGTGACATCAAGGCAAATAGTAAAATGGTTTGACTAAACAATCCATTTTTATAGAAAGACGAATGTTTCGGATCGGATTGATTGTCAGAGTGCCAAACAAATGGCAGCAAATTGGTTTAGAAGAAGAAAATGAAGATGAAGATGGAAGATGGAAAATGCGAAGCATCCGTGCATTTATAGGGGGTGGAGATGAAGAGACAGAATATGAGCAGCCACATTCTGCCTAGTAAATGGAATTAAATAGCCCAAAGTCTTGGGAATAAACGGAATTAAGTAGCCTAAAGTCTTGGGAAAAGAGGTGGAAATATCAAGAGAAAATGTGCAAGATTTTTAGTACAAAGCAATTAAATGCTTGAAGAATTGACGACTAAAAAAAAACGTCAAATAAATGCACAAGAAGTTAATATATATATCCATTAATGATGAACAAAGTTACAAAGGGAAAATCAAATTACAAAAGAAAAAGGCATCATATGTCTTAATTACAGTCCACCCCACACTGAACGAATTCGTTCCCTAAGTTTTTCCCAATCCTCGTTTTGCCGAGAGGAAGTCATATTCAATTCGGCCACGACATCATCATCAACTTCCAACTTCTTGTACTGCTCAACCAAGGACTTAGTTCGCTCAATTCCCTGGGAGGCGTTGCGCTTTTTAACAGCCATTTTCGCCTTGCAGTCATCCATTTTGGCTTGAAGTTCCTTTATCTGAGCAACCAAATTAACCATCAAAGAGTCTTCAATCATGACTTTGGAAGAGATTTCTTTCAACTCGTCCTCAGCTTTGTTGATCTCTATACGCAAAGACTCTTTCTCAGATACGGCTCAAAGATATTAAGTACTTTTGACCTTTAGTTCAGCATTCTTGGCCAGCAAAGAAAGGACCTCGGAGTGGATAACCGTCAACGTCGCTTTAAAATTGGTAGAAAGATTGAGCGACGGAAGCGTCAGTGCTTGCTCCAACTTCGCATTCAAATGCTCAAGTTTATTCTTGTGTCTGGCAGCACTAGCCCTACCAATGTCCATATCCATGAAAGACACGTACTCAAATATCGACTGCTTGAGGAACTTCAAATCTTCCTCTGAAGAAGCAGCAGGACGATTAGATGGAGCAGGGCGAGACGTCTTGACTTGCCCCCAGGAAGCGAACAAATCTTGGATAGAATGCACAACCTTGTCAGCATCCTGCAAAGAAAATTGCCAATATTAAAGATTCTCACTACAACGAACAAGATAGAAATAAAAGTGAAGCAAAGATTACCTCATCAACAATCGTGAAAGATGGCATGTCCTCAGCCAAGTCTGCCACCAATGACTCCTCCATTCGTGAGGACTTCCCCTTGTCTGAGTGAAAAGATGTTGCCACAACGGGCAGACTCATAGGAGTATCTGCAAAAATCAAGAGCAACAAATCAGAAATCAATAGCACAAGCAAAGGTAAGGCATCAAAAAACTGAATTACCTTCTGCTTCGATGTTTGGGGGGTTGACGCCCTGAGAAGAAGGTGGCTCATCCATGGGTTGTGATGAGGATTCTGGGACTGAAGATGTCTCTTTAAGCATAGTCCCCTCATCAACCGGTTTGGATGAAGCAGCCTCAGCGGAGGATGATGGAGCAGGAGCTATCGATGCCAAAGCCTTTGAAGGAGAGGCTGAACTTTTCTGAGAAGTCCAAAAAATCATCAGGACACAGAAAAGTTTCAAGTATGGAAAAGTATGCTTGTGAGTAAACCAATTTAATTACCTTCCTCCTGACAATAAGAGGGGCATCATCATCATGATCAACATCATCCTCCAGAATGGGAGATGCTGAGGCTGGCCGTTTGCTGCTTGGGGCACTCTTGGCTGTAGTAGGCTTGGCAGGGAGAGAAGAAGATGGACAAACAGAATGTTTAGTGCGACGAGAAGGAGAAGGACTCCGAACGAACGAAAGAGTGACTAAAACAGGAGGAGGGGAAGAAATGCT
>NW_019233555.1:7414-22398 GCF_002742605.1 Olea europaea var. sylvestris
GCCAAGGGCTCCATGGCTAGCCCATAACAGCTAGCAGAGGAGCGAGAAATTGATGGAGCACCAAGCAATGGAAAATAGGATCTCAACCACAGTTGAGTGAACCAAAGAGGTCCACTGCCATTGGGAGATGCACCATTCTTCAATTGAGTTTGAAAAGAGGTCATGCCTCTATAAAGGGCAGCCAAAAAGAAAGAACATAAATTCAAAGGTCTGCCACACGCCAATTCATGCGCTATGGATAAATAACTCAGGGAGGGCTTTATGTTTGGCACACACAACATATTTACAAAGCCAAACTAGAAGAAAAGTCACTCGCTCAGTATGGGAAGGCTCAGCACTTGAATAATTGTGAAGGGTTTGCAGGCTTGAATAAGACTCGGTGTAGTTTCTACCAAACTTTGGGGCGCCACCAGAAACCAAGATACCAGGAGAAATGGTATCGCCCAAAGGTGGTAGATTCACTAGGGCCCCAACATCCCTTAAAGTAATAGACATGGGGCCAAGAGGGAAAATAAAGTTATTATACTCAGAAGACCAAAAACTCAAAGCAATCGAAAAAAGTGCTAAATCAAAAGTAGGGGGACGAATAGAGATTTCTAACAAATCAGAAATCCTAGCATTATCAAAAAGTGCCTTAGTAGGACCATAGCCCACAAGACGAGCATGCCACCTACGGAAAGCTACATCATATTTAGGCCAAGTGCGAATACCTCTTTCGCGAAGTGACCCTAGCGGCAGAGAGTTTAGAAATGGAGGGCCTTGAGTACAAGGAAATAGCTGACCCACCACCGCCTGTTCAACTGCCTCTACATTGTTGAAGAAAGGACCTAAGTAGAACTCATTGCGTTCGACATCGGCGGGCGCGAGAAAACTCGGAGTTATGTATGGACGACTCAGAAGTTTCTGAAAGTCATCAAAACTAAAGGAGTCGCCAGTTTAAGACTGTGAAGTAGCCATTTGAGATGGAACGAAGTTTTTCAGGGTTACGTAGCAGGGAAGCAAAAGATGAATAGTAAATCGTGGGAGAGACGCGAAAAATTTGAGGCGTGATTTAGTGGTACAGTGAAATGGCGTGTTTAGGGGTTATAAGGGTTTGCAAAACGACGCACCTTTTCAAGTTATGGAAGAAAACAATGATTAAAATTCTTGAAAATCTCGAATGTTGCTGGAAACACAAAGTGAATATGGCAAAATTTAATAATTATTATTAATTCTGCCTTATTGGGGGTAATTGTTGACACATAAAAATTCAGCCCAAATCGAACGGCCCAAAGAATGAAGCCCAATTGGAGGATCCCCAAATCAGATAGCCCAAAGAACGAAACCCAATCAAACAATTCAAGATGAAGGCCCAAATAGGGAGGCCCAAGAACGCGGTAACGCCATCACCCAAATTTGCAAGTCGCCCAGAATCTGAGCGAATGGAGTGCCATGCAGTCGCCCAGAGCTGTTACTCTATTCTCGCCCAAACCTTCAAGTCTCCCAAAATCTTAACAAACATAAAGCGTTGTGGTTATCAAGAAGTGCAGTTATTAAAGCAGCCCTATCACGTTCCACGATTCAAGGAATTCAATCGAAAACGGTTGAACGATGAAGAGTAATGGCAGCAGTTAAAAAGGGCAGTTTTCATGACAAGCTGGCCATTATGAGGAAAGTGGGCAGTTGCAGAACGATCAAGCAGTTTTTAGGCGGTTGATCACAAAAAAGATCATCCATGGAGTATAAAATAGAGAAAAGACATAGAACAAAAGACCGAATAAAAAACTCTCGAACAGAGAACATGTAATTTTAATTTCCTTAGCTTTAGACTTAAACACTTTTTCAGTAACTCGTGTGCTTGCGCCCCTTGGAGGCATTCTGTTTTTGATTTCCAATAGTAAAGTCATCGCCAATAAAAGAACACCCCTTTTTGGGACTTTGTCTCAAGAGATTTGTCCCTTACACAATCGTCTGACCCCTTTTAATTGTTAGCGACTAACCCGCGCGAAACACACACACACACACACACACACACACATACATACATACATACATACATACATACATATATATATATATATTAATCAAATTAATGTATGTGGTGACATTTCCACTATTTTCTTGTTTGAAGGTTGGAACCTACAACTACATTACTGGCATTTGAGGATTTCAGCCCTAATTTTCTGAAAAATAAAAACAAAAGATTGAGCATCCAATGCTGAGAAAATATCTAAAAAAGTTAATGGGGACTCCAACTACATGTTGTTCATAAGTTGGGGCACTAAATGCGACTTCTAAAGACGATTCACAATTTGGACTTGGTTGCTTTATTGTCAAGAAATCTCAAGTAAAACCCACTTGATAAGATTTTTTCAGAAAATAATATCAATGACATAAATAAATTCATTGATTCTTTTTTCCCATGTTAGTCCAGTAATCATTGTCCGTGTGCAAAATTTCTTCCAAACTTTAAAAAAGAGAGTCATAGAATAATTTATTGCTTGTGCTGGGTTTCAATAGTTGGTATAAACTGGAGGATCCACCATGGGAAATTAAATGACACGTGTCCACAAATGAGAGAAATTTGTTTGCAAAGAATTAATAAATCTCTTGATGTTAAATGAATTCTTTACATTGAAATAGAAATCTTAAAAAGTCTCCCAAGTCATCAACAAGAAAGGTTTCAATAGTTGGTATAAATAGGAGGACCCGCCAAGTGAAACTAATTGAAACTTGTCGAAGGATGAGAGGAATTTGTTTGTAAAGAATTAGTAAATCGTTTGATGTTAAATCGACATTGTTTACATTAAAATTGAACTTTAAGTCATCAACAAGAGAAAATTGTTCAGCAAGTGTTAAAAACTTAGGGTTTCATCTTAAAAGGTCCACCTTGTTAAGAAGAATAGTCCAATCCTTTATACGTTAATCTATGTTTTCATCTTTAATCGATGTGGAGTTTTATCCCTTAACATGCCCTAACAAGATGGTGGCTTGTTTGAGCAAATCAATCTTGAAATCCGTATGCTCATTTATTGAGTCTGAATCAGATCAAATTACTCATTGGAACTTAATGAACTCTGATACCATGTTAAGACTTGAGATTCCATCTTAAAATGTCAATCTTGTTAAGAGGGGTAATACAATCCTTTATAAGTTGGTCTATGTTTTCATATTTAATCGATATGAAATTTTTTCCCTTAACAGTAAGTACCAAGTTGCGTTCAGAAGATGCAAATTACCCCAACTTATTACAGTTTTATAAAATAATTCTTTTTTAGTTCGTATTATCTCCCTATTTTATTTTTCTACGTCCTTGACCATCTCACTTGCTGTATTGATTTTTCTTGCTTCCTAACTACCTAGTTATTACTTGAGTTTGAGAGTCTTCCAAATAGTTGAGTACAGAGAAAACTATTTACTCCCATTTTCACTTTAACCGTTGCAAGAGGATTTTTCTGAACAATTTGCCTATGATATGGGTAATTTATTCAATTTTCAATATTAGTGATTTTGTCTCTTAACAATTGACAAAATGAACAAACTTAAGTGCAATCCATCTTCATGAGCAAGACGAATTGTTGATAAATTAAAAGTAATTTTGACATGTGGAAGCATCAAACCAGATAAAACATCTGCATCAATATTCATAAGCAACAGCAATTACATAAAACTAACAAATAGATAAAACAAGATCACACAGAGACCCATCTTCCATATTTTTTTAATACATAAAATAAAAGGGGGAAATTAGATATTATAGAGTTTAATTCTCGTTCTCAACTCATCGATTCATCACTGATACGAGTTCCAAGCTTCCTTCGTAACTTCCAGGAGCTTCAAAGACCATGCATGTTGTGAAAGTAATCTCTAGGAATCCTCAAAAATTCGTCCCTAGGCATTTTGTAAAGTCTACCTGGGGCTTTCATCATCATCATCATCTTCTTCCAATTATTTCTTGGCCCCGGATCTGGGTCCGAGTAATTGGCTAGATTCCATAAGCTACGCGCCACCATGGCCACACCTATTTGTGTAGCATTGTTCCAAAATTTAAGTAGAGAAAGAATCATTGGACGTGGTCCCTTATTCATTGAAAGATCTGCAATTATACATGAAGATGTTGAAGATTTATTGTTGAGATTCGTGTGGCAGAGATTAACAATAATCTGAATTATTATTTTTTGTTGTAAAATAAAAGTTTATTAGGGTTTAGAGGTGAATGACAATTACACCCTTGCAGCCTTAGATATAATTACTGTTGTATTCCTGATTTTGCCCTATAAATACAGGGCTTTGGTTCTTAATAAAATATACACAAGTCTATTAACTTCTCTCTGTTCTCTTCTCTTTTCTTCACTTTTATAACACGTTATCAGCACGATTGCTTAATTTTTCAAAGTTCAGAGAATGTAGTAATTTTTTTCAGCATAATTATTTATCACGTATATCAAAATTAATTTGATAACACGTGAATTTTATGTCGGAATCATATTAATCCTATCAAAATGATTACGTGACCCTCCTAATTTGTCCCTTGACTCTGCCGCCATTATTGCATAGACACAATGATTATTTTTTAGCCGAAGCATAATTCTTCTCTTTTCTCTTTTCTTAGCCAACGTGTAATCAATCTTCTCTTTTCGTGCCGCTACCATAATGGTTTCTCAATTATTTGTTTTGTGAAAATAAACTATATGAACTAATAGTTTGTTTGCACCTTCTGTTGTCGCCATTATTATATGTACCCAATTTTATTTTTTATTTTTGAATCCAATGGTTCTACTTATTGGTTTATGCAATTCCTTAATTTTTGTAATTGATGTCCATCCTCAATGAATTAATTCAATATGTCTTTAACTATTCATGCATCCATATGGTTCAGAAATAATCATGTCTGCTTTAATTCATGCCTATACACATTATTCATGATTGTCACATATTATTTTTCAATTCATACTTTAGTTCATGTACTTTTTACTTTATTTCTTTTAGATGTACGTTTGTGATTATTATTAAATACTCTTTGTGTCTTTAACTTGATTGTTTTTTTTTAAATATTCGTCTACAAATTTTAAATTGGTAATGTATTATGTTATTACTCCTGAAGTAGCAAAACATTATAATATTCTAGAAAAATATTAATTGAAGATCTATTTATTATAAATAGTTTGTTGATACTCCTAAAGTAACATAATATTATAATTAATATTCTTGAAGAATATTATTTGCTCCTAAGAGCATAAATTATATTTTTTAATATTTCAGAAGAACACTGACGTATTGATCTTGAAGAAATAATAATAAAATACGTGCTCCTGAAATAACATATGTTTCGAAGAACATATTATTTTAGTGTTTATCTTTGAAGGAAAACACGTAACTTATGTCATATTGATATTGACTATTTGATTAATTATTATATGATATTTAATTATATTCTTTGAAACTAATTATATTTTCTTTTACTTTATTGTGTAGTTAATCAAATGGCAAACATCACAAAACTCGAATTTGCTGCACTTGATATATCTGACAAAAATTATCTATCATGGGTATTCGATGCTGATATCCATCTTGTCTCAAAAGGTTTGGGAGAGACAATAAAAGAAGGAAACAAAGAATCCCTGTAGGATCATGCAAAAGCACTTATATTCCTTCGCCATCATCTTCACGATGAACTAAAAATTGAAATCTTACTAAAAAGATTTACAGTTTTTTGGAAAAAAATTAACTGAAAGATTTGATCTTCGGAAGATTATAGTCCTTTCCAAGGCCCGTTATGAGTGGATGCACCTTCGTTTGCAAGACTTCAAAACTGTTAGTGAATACAATTCTGAATTGTTCAAAATTGACATTGTGTGGAGAAAAATCACTGATGAAGATATGTTGGAGAAAAATTTTTCTACCTTTCACGCCTCGAATGTGCTCTTGCAGCAACAATATCGTGAGAGTGGTTTCAAAAAGTAGTCAGAATTTATATCTTGCCTACTTATTGTTAAACAAAATAATGAACTACTGATAAAAAATCATGGGTGACGTCCAACTGGTTCTGTACCATTGCCTGAACCAAATGGTGTTGCATTACCTGAAACAAATGCAATATCAAGACAATGATGTGGACATGGATTTGGACATGGACCGGACGTATACGCGGAGTAAACCATGAACAAAATAATCAACAAAGTTATCAACAATAAGGCAACAATTTCAAAAGGTACAAAGTAAACGAAAGTAGCATATCCAAAAAGGTACGCGAAGAAAGTTGCTTTAGATGTGGAATGAAAGGGAATTGGACACGTACCTGTCGTACGGTAAAACTTCTTGTGAATCTCTACCAAAAATCAATCAAGGAAAAGGGAAAAGTGTAGACAAAATTTGTTGACTATGATGGTCCAATTGATGTGACACATTTGGATGTCTCCGATTTCTTTGCTTATCCAAATGGGAATATTAACCATTTGATTGAGGGTGGTATGATGGAAGATATAGATTAGTTTTTTTTTTTTTTTATGTTTCTAGTATTTCCCTTTATTTTAGAAATTTAGTTTGAAATGTGTTTTTACTTTTCACAAAAATTTTGAACTTTATTATGCGTCCTTAATTTCACAATATTAATTATGCTTATCATTTTGAATTTAAATTCAATTTTTTTTACATATATATATTTTGTTATATTGATAGATTCATGATGGATTGTCAAGACACTAGCTTGATTGATAGTGCAACTACATATACTACACTTCAAGACAAAAATTATTTTTTGGACTTAACATTGAAAGAAAATAATGTCAATACAATATCAGGTGCATCGAATATCATTGAAGGCTTTGGAAGAGTTTGTATTATTTTACCAAATAATACAAAATTATATATTGACGATACACTTTATTCTAGTAAGTTCAGAAGAAATTTGCTTAGTTTTAAAGATATCCGCTGCAATGGATATCATATTGAGACGACGCAAGAAAATAATGTCGAATATCTTTACATGACTTCTTTTGTATCTAATCAGAAGTAGATAAAAGAAAATTTTCATTCACTCCCATCTATCATGTATTATATATTTATAAAAATGGTTAAATCAAATAATATCACGATCCAAAAATCCGTTGACCCAAAAAATTTTATCCTTTGGCATGATCGCTTGGACATTCAGGAGTTATAATGATGCGTCGAATAATAAACAATTCACATGTATATCTTTTGAAGAACTAGAAGACTATTTTACTTAATGATTATCTATGTGTAGTTTGTTCGCAAGGCAAGTTAGTCATTAGACCTTCAACTATAAAGATGAATATTAAATCTCCAACTTTCTTAGAAAGAATTCATGGAGATATATGTGGGCCAATACACCCATCATGTGGACCATTTCGTTTTTTATTATATTAATTGATTCTTCTACTAGATGGTCACATATTTGCTTACTTTCCATTAGAAATGTAGCATTTGCTAGACTACTTGCTCAAATTATAAAATTACAAACACAATTTCCCGATTACTCAATTAAAACTATTCGCCTTGACGATACTGGTGAATTTAGATCACAAGCATTTGATGATCATTGTATGTCAATCAGGATTGTATTTGAACATTCAGTTGCGCATGTCCATACACAAAATGGTTTGGCAGAGTCATTTATTAAACGCCTACAATTTATTACTAGACCATTACTTATGAAAACAAAATTTAAACTTCTGTTTGGGGTTATGTCATATTATATGCTGCATCATTGGTTCGTATTAAACGAACTGTCTATTATCAATATTCACCTTTGCAACTGGCATTTGATTGTGAACCTGGTATTTCTTATCTACGGATCTTTGGTTGTGTTGTCCAAGTTCCTATTTCAACCTCACAACGTATTAAAATGGGTCCCCAACGAAAACTTGAGATTTATATGGGTTTCGATTTACCATCAATTATTAGGTACTTGAGCCTTTAACGGGTGACTTATTTATTGTATGTTTTGCAAATTGTCATTTTGATGAAATGACTTTCCCAACTTTGGGAGGAGAAAAATTACATTCTAAAAAACAAGGTAAAATTACTTAGGATGAAGCAACTCTATCTCACTTTGATCCCCGTAGCAATCAATGTGAGCAAGAGGTTGAAAAAATCATTCATCTGAAAAGAGTTGCAAGTCAATTACCTGATGTATTTATTAACACAAGAAAAGTGACAAAGTCATATGTTCCAGCAGAGAATTTTTCAGCAAAAATTGACGTCCCTGTAGGACAATCTGCTGTAATAAATGAATCTCAAATATGTCAGAAGCATGGTAGACCAGTTGGTTTAAAAGACTCCATACCTCGAAAAAGAAAAGTATATGAGCAAAACCAATCAAAAACTTCGGAAGAAGTCACATTAGAAAAGATTGATCAATCATATATTGAAAATACGGTTCCTGAAAAACCACAAGTGTCCAAAAATAATGAGATTTCAATAAATTATATGTTATCTCATAAATTATGGGAACGAAATAATGTTGTTATAGACAATATTTTCACATTTAATGTGGCTCTTGATATTATGCAAAATGAGGATCCTGAACCACAGTCGGTCAAAGACTGTCAAAATAGAAATGACTGGTCAAAATGGAAAGAGGCCATACAAGCGGAATTGAATTCTTTGGAGAAACAAAAAGTGTTTGGACCCGTAGTTCGAACATCTGAAAATGTAATCCCTGTTGGATACAAATGAATTTTTGTATGAAAGAGGAATGAAAATAATGAAATTACAAGATACAAAACCCGACTAGTAGCTCAAGGTTTCTCACAAAGACCGGGAATTGATTACGATGAAACATATTCTCTCGTAATGGACATCATCACTTTTAAATTCTTAATTAGTTTGATTGTGTCACAAAAGTTTGATATGCGTCTTATGAATGTAGTAACTGTATATATGTATGGTTCACTTGATAGTGACATATATATATGAAAGTCCTTGAAGGACTTAAGGTGCCAGGAACAAACGATACATACCCGAGAACCATGTTCTCAATTAAATTGCAAAGATCATTGTATGGATTAAAACAATCCAGACATATATAGTATAATCGCCTTAGCCAATATTTGTTGAATGAAGGTTATAAAAATAACGATGTCTGTCCATGTGTTTTTATAAAGAAAACAAATAGTGGATTTGCAATTCTGGTAGTTTATATTGATGATTTAAATTTAATTGGAACTCCTGAAGAGTTCAACAAAACTGCTGATTATTTGAAAAATGAATTTGAAATGAAGGATTTGGGAAAAATCAAATTTTGTCTCGGATTGCAGATTGAACATTTTGTAGATGGATTATTTGTTCACCAATCTATGTATACAAAAAAGTTTTAAAACGTTTTTATACGGATAATGCACATCCATTGGCATCACTTATGGTTGTTCGATCATTTGATGTGAAAAATGATCCATTTTGTCCACTTGAAGATTGAGAAAATGTTCTTGATCCTAAAGTACCATATCTTAGTGCAATTGGAGTATTAACTTATCTTGCAAATTGCACTCAACCCGACATAGATTTTTCTATAAATCTCCTTTCAAAATATAACTCTACACTAACTCAAAGACATTAGAAGGGTGTTAAACATATTTTTCGTTACCTAAAGGGTATTATTGATTTGAGATTATTTTATTCTCAAAAATCGGGATATGCTTTAGTGGGATATGTAGATGTAGGTTATCTATCTGACTCACATAAAGTTAAATCACGAACAGGTTATGTGTTTACATGTAGAGGAACGGCTATATCATGTAGATTTGTAAAGCAATCATTGAAAGCAAGATCTTTAAATCATTCTAAAATTATTGCAATCCATAAAGTAGGCTGAGAATGTATATAGTTGAGAAACATGACTCATCATATCCAAATATCATGCGGATTAACTTCAACAAAGAATAGTCCAACAATTTTGTATGAAGACAATGCAGCTTGTATTGTACAACTCAGAAGAGGCTATATCAAAGGTGACATGACGAAATATATTTCTCCAAAATTCTTTTATACATACGAGTTTCAAAAGAATGACGACATCAATATCCAACAAATTTACTTAAGTGACAATGTGGCCGATTTATTTACAAAAGCATTGTCAACATCTACATTCAAAAAATTAGTTCATGAGATTGGAATGCGTCGACTCAAAGATTTTTAGTGATCAACATCAAGGGGAGTCGCTGTACTCTTTTTCCTTCGCTTAGGTTTTGTCCCACTGCGTTTTCCTAACAAGGTTTTAATGAGGCAGCATTTATTTTTAGTACTCTAAAATAACTGTACTCTTTTTTCTTCGTTTTGATTTTTTTCCCATTGGATTTTTATCAAATAAGGTTTTAACGAGGCAGATGTTTTGTAATGTGTCATTCAAGGGGGAGTGTTGTAAAAGGAAAGTTTATTAGGGTTTAGAGGTGAATGACAATTACACTATTGCAACCCTAAAAATAATTAATGTTGTATACTTGATTTTGCCCTATAAATACAGGGTTTTGGTTCTTAATAAAATACACACAAATCTATTGACTTTTCTCTGTTCTCTTCTCTTTTCACTTTTATAACATTTTTTAATTTATTATATTGAATTTGGTGATATTTTTAGTTCTTTTATTGTTTAATTTCGTAATTAATTATGAGCGGATAAATAATTTATTGTTGGATAAACGATATAACTTAGACTAATATTTATTTAATTCAAAAGATTTGATACAACAAATTAATTACTTATCCAATCGTTGAGCTACACGTGTACAAAGTTATCTTGTTAAACATTTTTACTTTGGAAAAATTGGTTTTTTTGTCAATGAAATATTTAAGTAGCAAGTGGGTCTCTAATCTTTTTGGAAGAAAAAAAAATAGTATATCTTTGATCTTTCATAGTAGTTGCACAATTTATCTTCAATAATGAAAAGTTCTTTTGAAGCCTATGTTTGGCTTAGTTAATAGGTTGATAAAAATAAGTGGAAATTAATAATTAAATTTATCATATATCTCATGAGATCCAATTGAACAAAAGAGGACTATCAGATAATTTAAGTAAACCATTTTTATTATATTGATTGTAACTAAGATAACAAAAGTAGACTTGCCCTGCCCATCTAGTATTTTTTTTAATTAATAAAGAAAAAGAAAATCTTTAAATGAAGAAAATTTAGAAATATAATCCTTATTTATATTGGGAAGATTTTTGAACAAAGACTTTACTCCAATCTCGCTAATATTTTATGCAAGGGTAAAAAACATTGTCGGTAACATTCACTTTAAAAGGTCTCAATTTTATTAGTTGACTTACACTTTAGTTTCTACAATTTAATCACTCGATCCAAATGTTGCCCTGGAGCTTCGACACAGTGTGCATTTTGCTAGAACCAAGTGACGAAGCTTAAAAGAAATTTCCCCAGAGCAAAACCAAAACTAACACGATAGTCGCAATTTATGTAGCTTGACAAAGAAAGTAGACTAGCTTGTTCTTCCTTTATGGATAAGAAATGTATTCAATAATGCTCTAAACGGGTCCCAAAAGTATCCATGAAAATTATGTTGACTTATGGTTGATTTCATTACTCCCATTTTTTTTCACTTTAACCATTACAAGATGATTTTTTCAATATTAGCAACTGTGTCTCTAACTATTGACGAAGTGAACAAACTTAAGTGCAATCCATCTTCATGAACAAGAAGAATTGTTGATAAGAGTAATTTTGACACGTGGAAGCATCAAACTAGATAAAACATCTGCATCAATATTCATAATCAACAGCAAAATTACATAAAACTAAAATATAGATAAAACTAGATCACACAGAGACCCATCTTCCATATTGTATATATTTTTTTTAATACATAAAATAACAAGGGAAAATTAAATATCATAGAGTTCAATCCGAGTTCCAAGCTTCCTTCAATACTTCCGGGGGCTTCCGCGACCATGCAGGTCGCGAAAGTAATCTCTAGGACTCCTCAAAAAATCTTCCCTAGGCGTATCGTAAGGCCTACCTGGGATTTCATCATCATCTTCTTCTTCTTCTTATTATTTTTTGGCCCCGGATCTAGGTCCAAGTAATTGGCTAGATTCCATAAGCCACGCGCCACCATGGCCACACCTGCTGCTACACCAACCACCGCAGCTGCAGCTCCCAAGATGGATGTTTCATTCCTTTCCTCCATCTTCTCTGGCATCTTAGTTGATGGCGCCGCCGTGTCCTTGGCTGAAACCCATTTGCCCCGTGACCTCGAGTCAGACCAGGCAGTGGCTTCTGCCATGACCTCGTTTACAGATTTTCCCTTCTTCTTTTCCTCTATTTTTGTTTCGAAGGAATTTTGTTGACCGTAACTTTTGGGATTTCCATAGGAACTCATGGTGTATGTTGGAGTGTAACATCTCACATTGAAAGCATGGAGCTAAAACGGAAAGAAGAAAAGCTCAAATTGCAAGAAAAAGAATTAGTTAAACAAGTTAGTTAGTTGTTATTTCTGTTTTTTCTGTTGGTAGTTAGTTCAGCCTTCTTTCTGTTATTTTCTGGTAATTTTCTGTTGATGTAATGTATTATAAATACGGCTCAGCCTGATGTACAAATTTGATGGAATACACTTTGATAATTCTTGCCATTTTCGGTCTCCTGATTTTGTTTATCAACATGGTATCAGAGCTGATACATTCTGCAATCTAAATCAGTTCATCTCTCTATTCCCATCTTGCAGAATTCTGCTCTGGAGTTCTTGCATCAAATACCTGTGGAATTCTTACATTTTTCTTGAACGATATCTTGAAAAATGAGTTCAGAAAATAATCCTCCTGAATCCAACCAAATTTCTGCTAATCCTTCAGATGACTCATCCAGCCTGTATTACCTGCATCCAAGTGACAATCCTGGTGCTCTTCTAATATCAGAAATCTTTAATGGAGAAAACTATGTTGCGTGGAGTCGCTCTATACTGATTGCACTAACAATCAAGAACAAGGTAAAATTTATTGACGGCTCAATCGTTTCTCCTTCTGCTGATCAACCGATCAAGTACACAGCATGGTTAAGAGCAAACAATTTAGTTCTCTCATGGTTAATGAATTCCATTTCAAAAGAGATACGCAATAGCCTGCTATTTGTGACATCTGCTGCTGAATTCTGGAATGAACTCAAGATCAGATATTTGAGAAGTGATGGACCAAGAGTCTTCCATCTTGAAAAATCCTTAAGCTGCATTAATCAAGGTGCTCTCTCTGTGATTGAATATTTTAGCACTTTTAAAACTCTTTGGGACGAGTATATTAGTTATAGACCATTTCCAACATGCACGTGTGGTGTGATGGCAACATGTTCCTGTGAACTTTTTAAATATCTGCAAGTAAGACAGCAATCTGATTATGTGCTCAAGTTCTTGGTGGGATTTAATGATTCTTATGCCTCCATCAGAAGTCAATTACTGTTAATGGTTCCATTGCCGGGTATGTCAAAAGTTTTTTCTCTATTGCTGCAAGAGGAAAGCTAGAGACAACTTACAAACACTGATTCACACAATGAAACTCATGCTTTGATGGCAAAGCAATTCAGCCAACAGAATCATCTGCCCAGATTTTTCAAAGACAAACCAAAGAAATCTGCATCACAGTGCACTTATTGTGGATATAATGGTCACACAGTTGAAAAATGTTTTCAACTTCATGGTTACCCTCCTGGCTGGAATGGACCAAAGGGAAAAAGGAATATAGCTTCTGCTCATGCTGTCACTACAACCCCAGAAGCTCACAAACAGGAAAGTACTGAGCAACTAAAGATTTATTTTACTCCAGAGGAATTTAACAAAATAATGGCTCTTGCAAATTCATCACAACCTAATACTTCTTCCCAAAATAATGTCCAACCAACTGTTAATCACGTCACTTCATCCCATTTTTCTGGTAAGATGCAATCTACTCTTAAACCAACTTTATCTTCTTGCAATTCAGCTGTTTCTAATCCAAATTCCAATCTATATTGGATTCTTAACACAGGTGCAACAGATCATATGATTTGTTCACCATACTTATACCATTCTACACCTAAGCGAATTAATGCATCCATAAATCTTCCTAATGGTACCACAGTTTCAGCCACTCACATTGGCACTGTACACCTCACAGATTCCATAATTTTGCATGGTGTCTTGTGTGTTCCCCATTTTTCCTTTAATCCGTTATCTATCTCTAAACTTACTAAACAATCTAACCTTTCCCTCACTTTTACTGCTTCTTGCTGTCTTTTACAGGACCAATCAATGAAGAAGATGATTGGGATTGCTCTTGAAAAGGAAGGACTTTACCATCTAACTCAAGATCTACCAAAAACTAGATCCTGCAGACCAATTCAGACTTCTCCTGTACCTTTAGTTCTTTGCTCTGCTCACAGACAACTAGATATATGGCATTGTAGATTAGGCCATGTACCTAATTCTAGACTACATTCTCTCAAAAGAATTGACTCTGCTATTAATTTCAATTGTACAAGTACTTGTGAAATATGTCCTTTAGCCAAACAAAGAAGGCTTTCTTTTCCTGTATCAAAAAGCAATTCAAATAAAAGTTTTGATCTAATTCACTGTGACATATGGGGACCCTTTGGCACAATTTCTTATGCTGGCTTCAAATACTTTCTAACTATAGTCGATGACTTCACAAGATGTACTTGGGAATATATGCTCAAAGCTAAGTCAGAAGTACAATCTTTAGTCAAGAGTTTCTGTAAAATGGTTGCAAACCAGTTTCATTCCTCAGTCAAAATCATTCGATCTGATAATGGACCAGAATTCCTACTCACCAAATTTTACCATAAATATGGCATCCTCCATCAAAGAAGCTGTGTAGAAACTCCACAGCAAAATGGTGTTGTGGAGAGAAAACACCAACACCTGTTAAACACTGCAAGAGCCCTAATGTTTCAAGCTAATCTGCCACTACCTTTTTGGAGTGACTGCGTCCTGACCGCAGCACACATAATCAATAGAATCCCCACTCCTCTACTCCAAAATAAAACTCC
>NW_019233555.1:22418-33396 GCF_002742605.1 Olea europaea var. sylvestris
TCATACTTCAATCACAATCAAAATAGAGTCCCTGAATCCTCACATATCCATTTAACTCCCTCTTTTGAGCCTCATACTGATATTGAACCAGATTCACATACATCTCCTTCATCATCTCACATTGAAACTACAACTACTTCAACAAATCCTGAAAATCTGCAGCTTAGAAAATCTACCAGAATTAGACAAACACCTCGACATCTGCAGGATTTTTATTGTGGTAATGTCTCTTCTTCTCCAGAAGCAACTCAAACATCTACTTCAAATGATTGCTCTCCAACAAAAGGTAATTTCTATCCTCTTGATCACTTTCTATTTACAAGTAGACTCTCTACATCGCACAAAGCCTTTCTAACCTCTATCACACACTCACGGGAACCCAAAACATACACACAAGCCTCTAAACTTCCTGAATGGCAAGATGCTATGAAAAGTGAAATTCATGCTTTAGAGTTAAATAAAACTTGGGAGCTTGTTACTCTTCCTAAAGATAAAAATGCTATTGGATGTAAATGGGTATTCAAGGTGAAATACAGGGCTGATGGATCCATAGAGAGGCATAAAGCTAGACTGGTGGCAAAAGGATATACTCAACAAGAAGGTTTGGATTTCTTCGACACTTTCTCTCCTGTTACCAAAATTACTTCCATTCGGTTACTACTTGCAGTAGCAGCAGTCAAACGATGGCATCTTCATCAACTAGATGTTAACAATGCGTTCTTACATGGAGATTTACATGAGGAAGTTTACATGGAATTGCCTCCGGGAATGAATGTCAAAGGGGAACAAAAGGTTTGCCGACTCTTGAAGAGCCTTTATGGCCTAAAACAGGCCTCTAGACAATGGTTTGCCAAGCTATCCACTGCTCTCATTTCTTATGGATTTGTCCAAGGAAATTCTAACTACTCATTGTTTGATGGCATCTTCATCAACTAGATGTTAACAATGCGTTCTTACATGGAGATTTACATGAGGAAGTTTACATGGAATTGCCTCCGGGAATGAATGTCAAAGGGGAACAAAAGGTTTGCCGACTCTTGAAGAGCCTTTATGGCCTAAAACAGGCCTCTAGACAATGGTTTGCCAAGCTATCCACTGCTCTCATTTCTTATGGATTTGTCCAAGGAAATTCTGACTGCTCATTGTTTGTCAAGAAATCTGAAAACTCATTTATAGCATTATTAGTCTATGTTGATGATGTGTTGTTGGCTAGTGACAACATCCTGGAGATTGAGAACTTAAAATCCTTTTTGAATCAGAAGTTCACCATTAAGGACTTAGGAAAGTTGACATACTTTCTTGGATTGGAAGTTGCAAGGTCCAAAAATGGCATCTCCCTATGTCAAAGAAAATACACACTTGACATACTTGAAGACACAGGTTTAACTGGATCCAAGCCTGCTGCCTTCCCTATGGAGTCTAACCTCAAGTTATCAGGTAATGATCCTAATCTATATGAAGATCCATCAGGTTACCGAAGACTCATTGGCAGATTACTCTACCTAACTCTCACTAGGCCTGACTTAGCCTATTCTGTGCAAGTGCTCAGCCAATTTTTGGCAAAACCAGCTGTTAGTCATCATAAAGCATCCATTAGAGTATTGAGATATCTAAAAGCCACACCAGGACAGGGCCTTTTCTTTTCGTCTTCCTCAGACTTACTTTTAAAAGGCTTCTCAGATAGTGATTGGGTAGGCTGTGTGGATACTAGAAAAAGTGTCACTGGTTTTGCAATTTTCCTTGACAAATCTTTGATTTCTTGGAAATCAAAGAAGCATGTTACAATTAGTAGATCATCTGTCGAAGCAGAATACGTAGCCCTTGCAACTACGACGTGTGAGATCCAATGGCTTTTGTATGCCTTACAAGACCTGAATATCATTCATTCAAAACCGGCTTTGTTATACACTGACAGTAAATCAGCTATGTCCATTGCTACCAATCCGGTTCAACATGAAAGAACTAAGCACATCCAGATTGATTGTCATCTTATTAGAGAAAAATTACAGCAGCATGTCGTTAAACTATTTCATATTCCTTCGCATCTACAACTTGCAGACATTTTTACAAAACCGCTTGGCTCTCTACCTTTTCATCATGCCCTTCGCAAGATGAACATCATTAACATCCATGTTCATCTTGAGGGGGGGTGTTGGAGTGTAACATCTCACATTGAAAGCATGGAGCTAAAACGGAAAGAAGAAAAGCTCAAATTGCAAGAAAAAGAATTAGTTAAACAAGTTAGTTAGTTGTTATTTCTGTTTTTTCTGTTGGTAGTTAGTTCAGCCTTCTTTCTGTTATTTTCTGGTAATTTTCTGTTGATGTAATGTATTATAAATACGGCTCAGCCTGATGTACAAATTTGATGGAATACACTTTGATAATTCTTGCCATTTTCGGTCTCCTGATTTTGTTTATCAACAGGGTATTTTGTGAATGATCAAATGTTACAATACAAGCTTTAAATAAGCAAATTTCGATGAAAACAAATTAATTACTTATCCAGTCACTGAGCTACACATGCACAAAGTTATCCTGATTCACCTTTTACTTTGGAAAAATTGGTTTTTTTGTTCAATGATTTAGCCCTTATTTGGGAATTAAAATTACTTTTTTAGTAAATTTTGATAAAAATTAATAAAATACGTGGTTAAAAAGTTGTGAAATTTATAAAATATATAATTAAAATTAATTTTTGTTCTTCTGACTACGGACTATTCATCTCGATTCACTTATTACTTTGGAAAATTTTGTTTTTTGGTCAATGATTTAATATTTTAGTAGCAAGTTCCTCTATGTGTACCCTTTTTTTTTTTTTTGTAATAGCTACACAATTAACCTTTAAGAAATTCTTCTCCTACTCATAGTAGACAAGATAAAACTATCCACTTGTTAATGTGGCGGAAAAAACTTTAATTACGATTCGTCTCCAAATGTGAGACTTTTAAGTAAGATTTTCTTCAAAAGTGGGTAAGATAAGACTTCCCATCATGGACAGGGGAACATGATCGTTTATCTTTAATAATGAAGAGTTCTTTTGAACCTCTCTTTGATTTAGTTAAAAAGTTAATTAAAATCTAAGTTAAAATTAACAATAAATTTTAAACATTTATATTTCATGAGATCCATAATTTTATCAATTTTTCTATCATATATTCCATTCACTTTTATTAAAAATTCTATTAAAAATATGAATTTTAGAAAAATAAAACAGTGATTAATAAAAATTTTGAATATTATTCAAATTCATAGAATTAAACATATGAGTACTACAAAATAATTAATAAAAATTTAAACCGTTTTTATTAAGAATATTGTCACTATAACAAAATGTGCCTTGACAGTTGACTCACAACGTAGACTTGCTCCAGTGTCCTTTTGTCACTGTAGCATCTCTCATGATAATAGGGCAGTGCTGTGCACATAGCATCGTGTATAGCTCTCTCACAGTTCGAGGGGCAATAAAAAATTTGCGAGCCGCTCCCACTTGTGAGGGGACTGTAGCCCGAGCTGTACAGCTCGGGCTGTACAAACAGCATTTCTGTAATACTAATACCGATAACTCCATTTTACTCCAGTCGCTGTCATCGTACAATTTTTTTTCAAAGCTTTGAGAAAAGAAAGTGAAATAGAACAAATTTATACTGTACGGATCCAATAGGGCCCCGTTTGGTAGAGATTTGTTGTCCCAAAAAATTATTTTTTGACCGTTATTTTACTATTCAAGCAGTAATTTTTGACTTCTTCTCTCACATGTGGACCCCACTTTTCTTCTAACGGTCAAAAAATCAATTCTCAAAATCCTTACCAAACGGGGCCTAGATGAATCTCTGTAGGACCCATCATAATGCAGGGAATTGAATTTTCCAAAGTACTGAGAGTTGAATAATGTTGTGTGTATAAGAGAGGTCCCTCTAGAACACACATAGTAGGGAAAGGAGGAGGAAGTTTCGAATTTTTTATGATGTGGGTTCCACATGGGGGCCCACTTGTTGTGTGTCTAGAGGGCTTTGGTATACGCCTCATGTACACAGCATTATTCCTGAGAGTTTGTTTAATGTTGTAGTAAAAATACTTTTAGTCCATGTTTGCATGGTTGGTAACGGTTCGGTGATGGGTCGGTTCGGTTAAAATTATAACCGCATCATTAATTTTTTTACCATACTATAATCGCACCATAGCCACGTAAATCAGTTTGATTCGTATCTCAATTAGGTTCAGTTAATAACCAAGAAAATAAATTATTTTTTGTAGATTCATTCGTCAAATTGACATAAAACAATTTATGAAAAAAGTCAATGAAAATAAAAACACAATATTTCAAACGAAAATGCAAATATTATCAAACAATATTCCAAACGAAAATGCAAACATTATCCCAATTTTCAATTGCAAAATGCAAATTTAACAAACAATATTATGATCATAATAATACTAAACTTTTCCTTCATTCTTGATTGTTGTGTATCGAAATTGCTTGATTCATTCTTCCTAGGGATGGCAAATGGGCCGAGCAGCTTATCGGCTCGCCCGCTCGGCTTGCGAAAACGGAGCTCTTGGGCGGCTCACGCTCGTAAAAACACGAGCCGGAGAGCGAGTCGAACGGGCCGGTTTGATGGGCGAGCCGAGCTCGCTCGGCTCGCACAAAAAACGAGCGGCTCGCAGGCTCTCGTCGCGAGCGGCTCGTTTTGAAATGTGACCGTTTCAGTCACTTTTTGAACGATCATTGACTTTTTATCAGTGATCATTTCAGTCCCTCATTGATTTTTTTTTTATATGTTTTTTGACCGTTAACGGTCACTGAATTTTTTCGGTGACCATTTTGGTCCTTAAATTTAATTTTTTTTCCTTTTCTTCTATAAATAGTGGCATTTAGCCACAAATTTTTTTACAATTCTCTCAATTATCTTTCTCTCAAGTTTCTTGTATTGTGTTGATAACTTGCAATTTTTATATACAATTTATACAATATCCAATTCTCATTTCTCAGTTCTCACTATATTTATTGAAATTTCAACCAATTTTCATTTCTCACTACATTTATACAATTATTCTTCTACTTGTTATTACTTATTACAACTAAACAAATGGATTCACGCTCATTTGTCGAAAACTTGTTCGGTGTGGGAGGAAACGAATCGCCTATGACACCGCAAAGTCAATTTCAGAATTCATTTGAAGGTCTAAATGACGTACCCCT
This sequence comes from Olea europaea var. sylvestris, assembly GCF_002742605.1. Classification (NCBI taxonomy): domain Eukaryota; kingdom Viridiplantae; phylum Streptophyta; class Magnoliopsida; order Lamiales; family Oleaceae; genus Olea; species Olea europaea. The sequence goes on from NW_019233555.1 coordinate 27,619, forward strand.
ACATGAAAATATCCAAATTTGGATCTTCATCATCATGTAAGCGACAATCCAAATTATCCGATTAATTTGGATGATGACATTCCCAAAGAGGAACACGATCAGGAAGAAGAGACTGAATTAAACATTTTTTATGCGAGTGGAAAGCAAAAGGGGAAAAAACAAGCAAAATGTTGGGATCACTTTAAATTGATTTCAACGGGAAAAATTGTCAATGGAGTTCAAGAATCCAAAGCAGTATGTAAATACTGCCAACAAAAATTGGCATGGCAAAGAGGAATTGGTACCACCCATCTCAACTGTCATTACAAAGTATGTGCGGCCAAACACGGACTTATTCCAGGCTGTCAAACACAATTGCAATTTGGCAGTTCAGACGCCGGTGGTTCTACTGCACCCCTATCCACATGGGTGTATTCGGAGGAGAAAGCTCTAACCGGAATGGTGAAACTTGTTGCTGGTGTTGAGTTGTATTTGGCATTAATTAACAACCAACACTACGTCTCCTCTGTGAAAGAATATCTGCAGCCAAGGTACATTGGGGTAAGTCGAAACACTCTTCGTTCTGATACAACACAGTATTTTACTTCAACAAAACAACAATTAATTATGGATTTGCAAAAATATGGGGGTGTTATATCTTTAACTTCAAATATATGGAAAGAGATTAATAAAAGAGTATATATAGCTGCAACTACATATTATATAGACACACTTTCGTGCATGCATAAAAAATTATTGCTTTTAGAATTATTGAGTTTCCTCACAACGCTAATAATATATTTAATGCTATTATTAGTATTGTTAGAGAATATCATTGCGAAGATAAAATTCGTTTATTTACTTTCGATAATGCTAGTGTTAATAAAGTAGTTGCTGAAAAATTGCATATGGTACTACAACCTAATTTTGGTGGGTATTTGTTTTATATTCGTTGTGTATGTCATATTTTGAATTTAATTGTCCAAAATGGTTTAAAATATATAAAGGATGAACTTTAAAATATTAGGAACGCACTAATATATATCACAATCTCTCTAAGTAGAAAACAAGTATTTGAGGATTATTGTGCCGAAATAGGAGTGCAAAATGTTAAAACATTTATTAGCAACGTAGCTTATAGGTGAAACTCTACTTACTTGTTATTAAAGTCATGTGAAGGTTTTGAATATTTAATAACTGACTTTTATAACAGTAGACACGTTAGAAGTGATGACGAGGGTATGTTGACTGAACGTGATTGGTATTTAGCTTTGAAAGTTAAAAAAATTTTGACATCTTTTTATGAAACCACTAAGATTTTATCGGACATTTACAATCCCACCAGCTGTATGGTGTTTGGACGTCTTTATATAATTGCAAAAACATTTCATAAATACAGAATTGACCCTCACTTTAGTGAAATTATAATTGCTATGGAATTAAAATTTAGAAAATATTGGGAAGATTTGTCTATGTTATTTTCTTTAGCATGCGTGATGGACCCCCGATATAATTTATCGGGAAGTAAATATGTAATTGATCAAATTTCAAACGCTTTAACATTTGATACACCTATCACGTATAGAAATTTAGAGCAAACATTATGTTAAATATATGAATTATATGCAAACCGAATGAGTACCAATATTAGTCGGTTACCATCTGCACTTACTCCTTCCACTGAAATTGAAGAAGAAGATGCGAAAAATATTTAATTTATTTCAAAGCATTAATTCGTATAGATTTGATTCATCTGCAATGTGTTCATTTACTACCACTGCCACTGCCATGTCATCACCATCTGTATCTCATTCTCATCATACATCTACAGACTCAAGCCATAATGTATTGCCTGCTAAATCAATTGATTATTACAGCCAAAATATGCCAACAGATAAAACAATTAAAAAAAGTTCAGACGAAGTAATTGAATTCTGGCGAAGGTATGAACGACGTTGGCCAGTTATATCTGCGATTGCAAAAGATCTGCTAACACCTTCGGTTAGCACTGTTGTTTCGGAATCTGCTTTTAGTACAGGTAAAAGAATTTTGAGCGAGGTCAGGAGCCGACTGAAAGAAGATATTTTAGAAGCGTTAATGTGTGTTAAGGATTGGCAGGACGCTCATTTTCGACTACAAGATAAATATGCCGAAATTGCATGTCGTCAAGTAAATGATATTTGATTTAATTATATTGATAAAAATTTTCTTTTGTTATCGTTACTTTTAATTTTTTTAAAAAATTGTACACGCTACAAAAAATTGTTCGTGTACAATTTTTAACTCCGCCTACTGAAAATTTAAGTAGTTGGTCACAAACCCAGATAAAGGAGGAGGGTTTATATTTTATCTATTTTAAAAAGAAAAATAAAAAAAATAAAGTTTTCTTATTTATTTTTTCTATTTCTTTTAGTTAAAAAAAATTACATTTTTATTTTTCAAATTACCTATTTGTTCTAATATATATATATATATATATATAATTTAGGTTGTATTATTATCTAGAACATTGCTTGAGGTACAGGAATTCTTTTCACAGAATCCCTACAAGTACTCACAGCATGGGTGGGATGGTGGGGATTTTGAAAAGAATTCCTGTACCTCAAGCAATGTTCTAGATAATAATACAACCTAAATTCTAACATTAATCTAGTCATTGTCCTCGTACAAACTTTGAGAAAAGCATCAATTATACTGGTGTTAGAAAAAGTTTAACCACTTGGTTGATCTACTCTCATTGTACATGGGATCCACATGAATTTAAAATGCCAAAAATATGCTCCCATGCGAGTTTGCTGTCAAGGAGGACGTCAAAACCTCCCAACAGCATAGCATGACTCTTGAGAAAAAGAGAGAGGATAAAGCAATTTACTAGTTTGTACCCTTTATGCTGTACGGATCCAATAAATGAATCTCTAATGGACCCAGCATGAAATGAGAATGAATTCCACCAAAAAAGTAAATAAATAAATGAAAAGTAAAAATTACTAGTAGCTTGCCTGATTCATTTTTCATTGCATTAATAGACTGATTATCACCTAAAATTGAATTTTCTAAAATTGATTTCATTTTCACGCAAACTAATGATTATTTTGAATTTAGATGAATAATATTATTCTTAATTTAAACTGTTTGGAAAGTAAAGGGAGTGAAATAATCTTTCGTAAACATTGTATTTTTATATGATTAAATTATTGATGAAGGGTTATCATATTAACATGATTCATATTAAGTCTCTATTTGGTCTAGATGAAAATATCAAATCAAAGTTAATAATTAATTTTAACTTTACATTCTCTAAGACTAATAATTTTTTAACTACACATTTCATTAAATTTTTATTAAAATCATATTTTACCTACGCCGAAATGAGCTCAATTCGAAATATCACAAAATGAGATGCCCACCAACAAAATTAGCCTTAATATCGTATTATTTACTAAATCGTGTTAATTTCATTTGAGGTGAGATGTGAGGTATGGCATTGATATGTCCTTGATTGACATTCATTTTTCTTTTCTCTCTCCTTTTTTTTTTTTTGGATAATGAAGTTTGAAGAATTTGTTGTTAAAAGTAGGGAAATTTTTTGAGTTTACATGGAAAATATTTTACTACAAAAATGTATGATTGAAATGAGTTAAGAAAGAATGTTTACCAAAACAAAGGCTAAATAAACACACCACACCAGTAAATCATTAAATATGAGCAAATTTATCACTTGTGTTTATTTATTTTTCAAAAACCTGTCCAAGAAGTACGAAGTTGAAGAGAAAACCTTCTCCAAAATTGTGTGGGGGGAAAAAAAATTTAATAAAGAAAGAAACTTTTCACCCTTCTTCAACATTCTCAACCTTGCACCATGATGAAATTTTTTGTAATGTTTGACAAAGTTTAAAATATTATTCTAATTAATTCAACATACTTTCTATCCAAATATTTCATAAAACAAACAACTAATATCCACAGATTTTGCAAGATCAATGTATTATAATATAAAGGCGGATGGAGATGCGGCTATAGGCCAGCCTGGCCCCACCCTTGAAGTAAATTGTCTTGTAAAAAATGTAAAATTTAGCCTAGACTCGTGGTGAAATGAAAAAGAATAAAAATTTAGCCCAACTCAAAAATTAATTTTAGCCCAATTAAGCGTTCGTTTGGCTCCCTTTAAAACTCATTAAATTATTTTTCCTACCACCTTTCATCCCTCCTTTTTTGACACAAGTGGGGCCATGTCTGCCACTTTTCTCATCCATTGACGGTAGTTTATTTTAGTCAAATGAACCGTTGAGGTAGCTATACAAAAACATCCTCCAACATCAATGCCAGGAGACAAAATTACCTCTCATTCGATCAACCCTTATCCACATTTTCATTGGTTAGTGGTTGTGAGAATATTATCGTCATTTAGGCATATAAAGTGAAGTATACCCTCCATTATAAATAAAAACATTTTCCTATCATTGTATACGTATGTTCTGAACAACTTGACACATGGGGCTGGCTTTTGTTTCAAAAATTGGCATATAATGGGAATTAGTGAGTTTTAATGGGGGCCAAACGGGGACTAACTTCATTCACAACCCAACCTCAATGTTGAATTATTCAAATTTAGTTTAAGACTCTACAACATTTTCATATTCATCTTATTCACATTAATGATACATAAATAAATCGCTATTAAATTAAGTATTTTATTCATATATATATAAAACTAAATTTAAAGAGTTCACTTATAATCAAATTAGTTTATCATATACCAAATAATTTGTATCAATTAAAGTAAATATAAATGACTTATTTAATCCGTATGAAATGCCACATGTTTGACTAAGCTTTAATAATCTAATTTTTTCTAATATATTTTTTCATATATTATTAATTTATTCTTGAGAGTTAAAAATTTATTTATTTCGACGATGAAATGGGTGTAATTATTAAAATAAATAATAAGCTCTATATTTAATTTTATTAGTTAAAAATTTATTTGTTATAACTTTTGTCATGAGTGTCCAAAAATATATTGACCCACTTTGTCATGAGCATTATGAGTTTAATCTTTTAAACTAAATCTCGTATGACATAGAAAATAGAACAACTTTTATGAAATGAGTTCATTGAAAAGAATTTAAATTTTAACCGATATTAACATATTTTTCTAGCTCTGCCCCTTGTTATAATAATTCAAATTTCAATTTAACCACTCTTTACACTTTTGCGACTTCTTAATTTTTGCATTGATTGGTAAAACAAAGGCCCTTCTAAGAAATTAATCAAAACCTTTAACCTTGTACGCACTGTTGGGAATTTACTTAAACATGCACAGCGGAATTTAACAAATTTCAATTCCCAATCAGAATTCAGCTTTGTATTTAGATAAAAACTGTGATGAGAAATATACCTTTACTTGTGATTTGCAAACTCCTTCGCGTTATTCCTTTCCAGCAGCTTGAATCTGCCTCCCACAGCTGTCCAATTGTCCAGCCTCCAATGAAATCCACACAGAGAGTAGACAGCAACTGCTAGGATTTCTTTCTTGTGCTAGCAAGAATAATGAATAACTTATGGACCTCAAACCCTAGCTGCATATATATATAAACCCAAACGGACCCGGCCCGGTCCGGTCCAATATTTAATTAATCCAATTAATCAAACCCGATCCGTGAATTAATTAATCCAATTAATTAATTCGGGATTATAAATAACAAATCAATTAATTAATTTATCCAACGATTGTTAAATTAATCAATTAACAATTTGCAGTCTTCCAATTCTCTTTTGTGTGCGACCCATTAGGTTCCC
>NW_019233555.1:33747-38942 GCF_002742605.1 Olea europaea var. sylvestris
CACCACATCAAACATGTCATCATTAAAGATAGATACTCGTAAATTAACAAACATCATTTTATTACATAGAACTAAAAATATTAGTACATGATCACAATCCAACATTCGACCTCTCTAAACGGCTCTCTAGTTGAAGATTAGACACAGACACACCATTTCCATATTAACTGATACTACTAAAACACGCATAATGTCAAATTAAACACAACAGTTGAATCTGTCCTGATTCCTATGGGGACAAATTTCAACCTACAGTATTGTAGTATTAATATCGGACCTCAACGTCAAAGGTCGCGAAAATAGGCAGCAAGGTTATCCTCGAAGTCTTTTCTGGGAATATATTTATCTAGAGACGAGTCACAAATTGGACTTGTTCACTTTGTTGTTAAGAAATCTCAAATGGCTCCCATTTGGTAAAATAATTTCTCTCAAAAAATCAATTTTTTGATCGTTATTTAAGTATTTCAGCTGTCATTTTTTACTTTTTCATTACAGGTAAGACTCACTTTTTTCAATAAAAAAATCAATTCTCATAATCACTATTGAACAGGCCATAATGTATAAAAAAAAATCAATTCTCATAATCGCTATTGAACAGACCATAATGTTTTAAGTAGGAACCACAAGATAATATTTTTTCAGAAAATAATAAAGACAGCATAAATAAATTCAGTGTTTCTTTTTCCCATGTTAGTCTAGTGATCACTGTCCCCGTACGAAATTTACCGAAAGAAAGAAACGTAGAACAATTTATTACTTGTGGTGGGTTTCAATAGTAGGTATAAACCGGAGGACCCAACACGTGAAACTAATTGAGCCCTTGTTTGAGCTCCATTCTTTTTAAAAAAATACATTTTTAAATAGTATTTTGACATTATTTTAACTACACATTTTTAATAAAACAATATTATATGCAAATCCAAAATTTTTCCTTATATTTTAACCACATATTTCCCATTAATACACTATTCAAAAATTCATTTTTCCTCCAAAATGGGGTTCAAACAAGGGCTGAAACGTGTCCAAAGATGAGAGGAAATTGTTTGTAAAGAATCAGTAAATCGATTTGAAATAGAACTTTAAGTCATCAACAAGATAGCTTTGTTTAGTGAAGTACCAAGTTGCTTTTTTTTTCATAATCAACGGCAATTACATAAAATTTAAATATAGATAAAACAAGATCACACAAGACCCATCTTCCATATTGGGGGGGGTTTTTTTTTTTTTTTTTAAAAAACAAGAGGAAATTAAATATTTTTTGGTTATTCTGATTCAAAAATTGATTTTTGGTCAATGATTCAATATTTTAGTAGCAAGTTCGTCTATCTCTAAGATCTTTCAAAATAGTTGCATAAATTATCTTTAGTAATGAAAAAGTTCTTTTGAATATCTCTTTGATTTAATTAAAAAAATTTAATTAAAATTTAAATCAAATTAACAATAAATTTTAAACATATATTCGATAAGACCTATAATTTTTATTGACTTTTATAAAATTACTAAATATATGAATTTTAACAAAATAAAATAGGGGGTTAAGATTGTTTTGTAAAGCCCATAAATATATGAAATGCTTCAAATTTTGAATATTAGTTCACGTTCATATAGTTGAACATACGAGGACTACAAAATAATTTAATAAAAGTTTAAAACGTTTTTATTTATTAAAAAGAGATTGTAACTATACTATTTGTTTGGTTTATATTATTTTCAAAATACATTTTTTCTCTCCTAATTTTAATGGCATTTTTTTCAATAATATACTATTGCACATAACTTTTTTTTAACCACTTATTTTTCATCAAAATATTATTCTAAAATACATTTTGGACAAAAAGCAAGCTCTGACAGAGGAATAATAAGATGTAATGTGCCTTGACTCACAACGTAGACTTGCTCCAGTGTTCACTGACTCTTTCCTAGACAATTCCACTTGCACAGGGTGACGTAGGGGTGTAAACGAGCCGAGCCGAAACTTCCGGCTCGAGCTTTTTCAATACGGGCTTTTTTGGGCCCGAGCCGACTCGACTCAAAAAAAATAAAGCTCGACCCGAGCTTTTGGCTCGGGCATTACCGAGCCGAGCCGGCTCGTGTTTTGATGTCTTTTTTTTTTTTTTCTCGTAATTGCTGCCCAACAGGCAACTTTAATTATAAAGCTGCCTGTTGGCAGCTAGACTGCTGCCAACATGCAGCTATAAAGCTGCCGGCAGCTACAAAGCTGCCGGCAACCTATTTTTTTATTTTTTGTTTTAAATTAAACGGGCCGGCCCGGGCTCGGACGATTGCCCCCCTTTTGGGGCTCAGCCCGAGCTTTGGCTCGGTTGGTCCAAGCCACGAGCCGGGCCGCCTCGGGCTTTTCCCGAGCCGAGCAACGAGCCGTCCGAGCCACCGAGCTTTTTTGACATCCCTAGGGTGAGGGACAGGGGCTGAAAAAACAAAATGAGCTAGTAGACTGTGTTTGATTTTTTATTTTTAATTTTCAAACTCTCCAATAGTGTATTGACACCTATCCAACCTATTTTTTATTCTGGTTTTGAATCTGTTCCTATAGCACTACTCCTCTTTCCTTTGCTGTTAAGAAATCTCAAATTTCCAATAATAATAATAATAATAATAATAATAATACCGACAACTTCGCTTTATTCTATTCATTGTCGTCGTACTTCTCACTTCTTTTGGGAAATGCTGACTGTGTACAGAGCAAACACATACAGGGATGGGTGAATTTTTTATTTTTAATTTTTTTTTTAAATAATCATCCACCCCCACTTGCCTACCTCGAATGTGTCTAGTTGTACAGCTAGCACTTCTCATTTCTTTTCAAAGCTTTGAGAAAACTTTGGAAAATTTGGATTTTTTGTTAATGATTTAGCCTTTGTTTGATGGAGATTAAAATTAGATTTTTAGTAGATTTTAATAAAAATTGATAAAATACGTGGTTAAAAAGTTACAGAATCCATAAAATATATGATTAAAATTAATTGTCGATTTTAACTTAAATTAAAATCTATATTTTAATCTATACCAAATAGGGGTTTAATGCTTTCTTAGCAAGTTCGTTTATATCCAACCCCTTTCATAATAGTAGCACAATTTAGCCTTTAAGAAATTATTCTCCTGCTTACTCATCCTGATTCTCTTTTTTACTTTGGAAAACTTTGTTTTAGGGTCAATGATTTAATATTTCAGTAGGAAGTTCCTCTCTGTCTACCTCTTTTTTTTAATAGTTGTGCAACTTAGCCTTTAAGAAATTGTTCTCCTGCCTATAATGAGCAGGATAAAATTGACCACTTACTAATATAGCATAAAAACTTTAATTGTGGTTCGTCTCCAAACGTAAGAATTTTACGTAAGAATTTTTTCATAGTGGACAAGATAAGATTTCCCATTATCGGAAGGAGAACATGACTGTTTATCGTTAATAATGAAATGTTCTTCTGAACCTCTCTTTGATTTATTTTAAAAGTTAATTACAATTTAAGTTAAAATTAACAATGAATTTTAAACATATATTTCATGAGATCCACAATTTTTATTAATTTTTTCATCATATATTCCATTACCTTTTACTAAATTCTACTAAAAATATGAATTTTAGCAAAATAAAACAAGGTTTAATTAAAATTTTGAATATTAATTCAAATTCATAGAATTAACATATGAGGACTACAAAATAATTAATTAAAGTTTAAACCTTTATTATTAAAAAGATTGGTAGTGTAATAAAATGTAATATGCCTTGACTCACAGCGTAGACTTGCTCCAGTGTCCTTTTTCTGTTAAGAAATCTCAAATTTCCGATAATGATAATAATACCGATAAGTCCATTTTTATACCAGTCGTTGTCGTCGCACAATTTTTTTTTTTTTTTTCAAAGCTTTGAGAAAAGAAAGTGAAATAGAACAACTTTATACTGTACGGATCCAATAGATGAATCTCTGTAGGACCCATCATAAATGAGGCAAGTGCCCAGAGTTAAAAAAACAAAAGTTGAACCCCAACGTTAAGGGCTCCCATTGCTCTGCCCCTAGAGTTTTGTGAGGGAGGTAAATCGAGTGATGTATCACAACAGACCAGGGAACAAGAACTGCCTGTACACTGCGCCTACAATGAGAGGCAAGTACCCAGAGTTTGTTTGATGCTGCGGTGAAAGGAAAATAAATCTTGAAACAGTGATTGTTTGAAAATGTGTAACTAAAAAATAAAAAAAAAATTAAGTTTAGGTACAAAATAATTTACTATGAAAATATGTAATTAAAAATAAGTTTATAAAATAAAATTGAAATAATGATAGACAAACAAGGCTTAGTTTTAAATTATTAAAAAGATTATTTATTTTAAAAGTATTTAAGAAGCATCAACTTTAATGGGTGACCACGTGAATGGCCTAGTCAATCACGGAGGCTCATCCGGGTTTTGATATAAGCAATGTTATATATAGTAAAAAAAATCTATAAAAACATTACTAAATATTTAATTAGGCAAGATGTTTAAACAAAAAAATTAACTTCAATCTCGCCAACATTATATTCAAGGTAAGAAACATGATCTGTAATTCGGTATCATTCATTTTTAAAATGTATCAATTTTGTTACTCGACTTACGTTTTAGTTGGTATAAACTGAAGGACCCACCACGTGAAACTAATTGAAACGTGTCGAAGGATGAGAGGAATTTGTTTGTAAAGAATTAGTAAATCGTTTGATGTTAAATCGGCATTGTTTTCATCGAAATGGAACTTTAAGTCATCAAGAGAAATTTGTTTAGTAAGTACCAAGTTGCATTTAGAAGATGCAAATTAGTTTATAAGATAATTCATTTTTAGTTCATATTATCTCTCTTTTATTATTCTATTCTACATCTCACTTGCTGTATCGATTTTTCTTACTTCCAAACGACCTAGTTATTACTCGAGCTCAAGGGTCTTCCAAATGGTTGAGTAAACAGAGAAAAATTTATTTACTCCCATTTTTCACTTTAACCGTTGCAAGAGGATTATTTTGAACAATTTGCCTATGATATGGGTAATTTATTCAATTTTCAATATTAGTGATTTTGTCTCTTAACTATTGACAAAGTGAACAAACTTAAGTGCAATCCATCTTCATGAGCAAGATGAATTGTTGATAAATTAAGAGTTGTTGACACATAAAAATTCAGCCCAAATCGAATGGTCCAAGAAATGAAGCGCAATT
>NW_019233555.1:40944-44478 GCF_002742605.1 Olea europaea var. sylvestris
GATGGAGAAGAGGACCCTAGACCACATCCCAGTGTCTTTGAACGAATCAAGGGGAAAGAACCAAAAAAGGACGAAGACGTCTTATGTGCAAGATGTAAAAGAGAAGTGAGTGGGAACACGGAGAAACCAGGGATATGGCAGCATTCCCATCGACCTACTTTCTTCCCAAACACTCATCCTGGTAGAGGGCGAGGTACATCATTCTATAGAGGACCGCCTTTTGAGAGGCAGTTCAGGCCAGCAGATAATCGGAGAACATTCAGGCCGCAACGTCGCCGGCCAAATGTATGGCATTCGTTCCAGTATAATGCAGGAAGGGCAATACCCTTCGATGAGATGACTAGAACCCAACAAAGGCGTTTCCAACGAAACTATGGACGAATGATGAGGCAGCAACAGGGAGTGCCACATCCTAAAGCGCCTAAACTACTCAACGTAGCCAATCAAAATGTTCTCAAAGACAGTGGAGAGACCGGTACAGATGAATCAATGAAAGAACTGCCAAAAATTTCTTCTAGGAGATCAAAGTTTGAGCGAGACAGAAGGGATGGAGAAGATCCAGATCAGCCCCTTACTATCCAATTCGGTACGTTACCTCTTGTCGTGGCTAATAATTACTTACTGGCCAATGAATTCAAGAATAAAGAAGAAGAAGAAAAAAGGGAGGACAACGAAGGAGAGGCTTGCGTGCTGGAATGTGAAGAAGGCCAGACTTCTAGAGAGGCCTACAATGATGAAGAAGACGACGGGATGATAGACATTGAAGAAGAAATCGACCTAGAAGCAGAAAGAAGAAGGAGAGGAGTATCACACAATACTTTGTTAAAGCAACTACATCGAGAGGGAGTTCGCGAAGTAGACATGTTGGGAGAACCATCTGGGCGACCTTTCGATTTCTACGTACTGTACGGGACGCCCAAAAGGAAGAAAAGAGTGTCTCGCTCTGAAAAGTATGGATCACCTCCAAGAATAATGCCCCCTCCCATAGGTTGGGTAACTGATGAGGAAGCATTAGAAAACGGTAAGGGAGAAATTTAGGAGACAGAGGCTCAGCATGATATGTTGCACGTCAACTTATCACAGGGGGATAATTCGACAGAAAACAAGCAGGAAGTAGAAATAGAGGCTGCCGAAAAGGTTATTTTTAAACAGTCAGCCATGAAATTGACTAAACACTTAAGGCCATTATACGTTAAAGCTCTAGTTAACGGCATCCCTGTGGTAAAAGTGCTTGTTGACAATGAAGCAGCTATAAACACCATCCCATCTAGGATGATGAGGAAATTTGCAAAGACAGAGGGTGACATGATTCCAACAGAAGTCATCTTTACGAGTTTCAATGGAGGAGCAACTTCAGCTAAGGGAGTTATGCCATTGGACATAACTATAGGGACAACTACTAGGACCACAGTTTTCTTTGTAATAGATAGTCCTACTAGTTACAATGTGTTACTAGGAAGAGATTGGATACACGGAAGTCGCTGTATACCCTCATCGCTCCATCAATGCCTGATTTTTTGGAATAACAAGGGCGAAGCAGAGGTGGTACAGGCCGATCATAGACCTTTAGTCGCAGAAGCAAACTCGGTGGAAAAGTTCATGTACGAAGGAAACTATGGACCTGTCAGGGTAATACAAGATGGGGAAGAAACTCAAGTTGTTGCGCAAAGCGAAGAGCCATTTTCAGTGAACGCACTCACTGAAATGTTCAGACAGATGAGGCCAAATATAGTGGCCCTAGAAGAGCAAGTAATTGGCAAAAGAATAATTAAGGAGTCTTGAATGAGTTTTAAGCAATAAGAGCAAACGGCCGATATTCAGGCCTTCAAAGCTAAAAATTATGGCTTTCAATAAGGAATGCAATGACAAGGCGAAAGAAGAGATAGCCCTAAAAGCGCTGAAAGACAAATTAGCAGTATTCCGATTAGAACAAAGCATTGGCCGAGAAGTCAACAAGGTGAACTATTTAGAAGAAGAAGTACTTACAAAGGAATTGGACGACGAAGTGATGCGGATCATCAAACCTGGATACGCTCAAGCACAAGACCCTCTGATCAAAGTAACTATTGGCAATGAAGGAGAAAATCGTCCAACATTCATCAACCAGATGCTTGATCAAGAGGTTAGTAATAAATTAATCGCTTTACTAAAGGAGTATAAAGACTGTTTTGCTTGGGAATATGAACAAATGTCTGGTTTAGATAAAGACTTTGTGGAACATAGATTACCAACTAAGCCTAATTTTAAACCTCATAGGCAGCCTCTTAGATGTTTTGCTCCTAATGTACTCCCTGAAATTAAGAAAGAGATAGAGCGATTATTGAAAGCAGGCTTTATTAAAACAGCCAGATATGTCGAATGGTTGTCTAATATCGTGCCAGTATTAAAAAAGAATGGTAAACTAAAGGTGTGCATAGACTTTAGAAATTTAAACATAGCTACACCCAAAGATGAGTATCCAATGCCCACGGTGGATTCTTTAGTAGACTCAACTGCCGAACACGTCATTTATTCTTTCATGGATGCGTATTCAGGATATAATCAAATTTATATAGCTGAAGAAAACATACACAAAACTGCCTTTGGATGCCCTGGGTCTCTAGAATGTTTTGAATGGGTGGTCATGCCTTTCGGCCTAAAAAATGCAGGAGCAACTTATCAAAGGGCAATGAATTTAATCTTTCATGATATGATAGGCAAGTTTGTTAAAGTGTATGTAGATGACATAGTGGTCAAATCCGTTAAAGAAGAGGACCATTTCGAACAGTTAAGATGTTCGTTTGAGCGAATGAAGCAATATAAGCTAAAGTTGAATCCCTTGAAATGTGCATTTGGTGTTAATGCAGGGAATTTTCTCGATTTCTTGGTACACAAAAGAGGGATTGAACTTGATAAAAATAAAGCGAATACTATTTTAGAGGTCAAACCACCTAACAACAAAAAAGAATTGCAAAGGTTTCTAGGCCAAGTAAACTTTTTAAGACACTTTATTTCTAACTGTGCAGGGTGAACTAAAGTCTTTTCGCCGCTCTTAAAGCTGAAAAATCAGGACGAATTCGTCTGGAAAGAAGAATATCAAAAGGCTTTTGAAAGCCTAAAGACATATCTATCAAGTCCACCAGTGTTGGTGTCACCAATCCAAGGACGGCCAATGAAAATGTACGTATCAGCTGAAAAAGAATCAATAGCTGGAATGGTCGCACAGGAAGACCAATTTGGTGAAAAAATGGCAATTTACTATTTAAGTAGACGGTTAACAAAATGTGAATGTAATTACTCTGCTATCGAGAAATTATGTCTTGCATTGTATTTCACATGTACAAAATTAAGGGCTTATTTACGGCCCGTAACCGTTTATTTAATTTCTAAAGTAAATTTAGTTAAATATATGTTCTCGCGCCCTATTTTACACCAAAGGGTAGGCCTTTAGATATTAGCTTTATCAGAATTTGAGATACAATATATACCTCAAAAGGCAGTCAAAAATCAGGCTTTGGCTAACTTTCTAGCCGATCATCCATGCCTTGACATGCC
>NW_019233555.1:44723-47416 GCF_002742605.1 Olea europaea var. sylvestris
TGGATTGGAGAACAGAGATTAAAAGGTTCCTTAAAGAACCTAATGGAGGGATTAGTAGGAAAATGAAGTTGTGTTTGCTGAACTATACACTAATAGATGAAGAGTTGTTTAAGAAACGCTCTGATGGTGTATTGCTAAAGTGTGTAAATTTGCAAGAAGCCAGGACGATCATGGCTGAGGTGCACGAAGGGATATGTGGAGCTCATCAAGCTGGCCAAAGATGAGATGGTTAATTATCAGGAGTGGATATTTTTGGCCAAAGATGAGAGAATTATGCGTTCAATATGCAAAGAGTTGTTTAGCATGCCAAAAGCATGGTCCAATACAAAGGGCGCCAGCACGAGAGATGACACCTATTATTAAACCTTGGCTGTTCAAGGGTTGGGCGATAGACCTGATAGGAAAGATTTATCCCCCATCGTCCAAGCAACATACTTTTGTTATAGTTGCAACCGACTATTTCACCAAGTGGGTAGATGGGTACCTTTGAAAGAGATCACCCAAAAGAATGTCATAGAGTTTATTCGTGATCACATCATTTATAGGTTTGGAATTCCACAAACGTTGATGGTAGATCACGGAACATCTTTGAACGGGGATCAAGTGAACAAATTTTTGAGTGAGTTTGGGGTTAAATTAGTAAACTCCACACCATATTACGCTCAATCCAACGGACAAGCAGAATCTTCTAATAAGATTCTAAAAAATATCATCAGAAAGATGATAGATTAAAATGCCAGAAATTGGCACGAATGTCTGAATAAGGCCTTATAGGCTTATAGAATATCACCTCGATCAAGTACCAAAATTACTCATTTCCAACTTACTTATGGACAAGAGGCCGTTTTGCCTATGGAAATCAACGTGCAATCGATTAGAGTGTACTTGCAATATAAGTTAAATGATGATGAATATACTGAATCACTAGTTCAAAATTTATTGGGGTTGGACGAATTAAAGTTGGACGTCTTAGATAGATTGCAAGTTCAAAAATAAAGAATGGCTAAGTTTTAGAATAAAAAAGTCATAGCCAAGTCGTTCAGCCTGGGCGAATTAGTTTGGAAGACGATACTCCCTTTGGATAGCAAGGATCCAAAGTACGGAAAGTGGTCGCCCAATTGGGAAGGACCATACAAAGTAAACAGTGTGTTGCCTAATGGAGCATATCATTTGGAAGATTTAGATGGCACCAAGCACGTGAGATTCATTAACGGCAAATATTTGAAAAAATATGTTCCTTCTTTATGGGAAAGTGAACAGATAAAAGCGTAACCAAAACATGTTGAACGATTAAGGATAACAAGATCAGAGCGAAAATACGTTCAAATAAAATCCTTTATTATCAAACGTTCATTACAAAGATACAACATACTAATAATGGACGCTCTACAAACTACAATTAAAAGTAAGCTAATCTCCCGGTCGATCGCCGAGTAAGAGGGTGGACTGGCCTCGCACCGCCTTCCTAAATGCATCGCTACAATGGCGGGTAAAGAGGCTGAGAAGCACTCTCAGCAAGCAAGGTGGCCCACAAGCATCCCAAAAATTGCCTTCTATCATCGAACCCCTTGTAAAGAACAAAGAGACGATGGGAAGAACTTTGATGGGAAAAACTTCGCTGCTGGCCAAAAAATATTTCCTATATCTCCCATCGTCTCTTTGTAAAGAACAAAGAGACGATGGGAAGAACTTTGATGGGAAAAACTTCGCTGCTGGCCAAAAAATATTTTCTATATCTCCCATACCAAAGGTGACATCAAGACAAGTAGTAAAATGGGCGGACCAAATAATCCATTTTTTACAGACGAAAGTTTTTGATTGATTGTCAGAATGCCAAAAAATGGTAGCAAATTGGTTTCGAAGAAAAAAATGAAAATGAAGATGGAAGATGGAAAATGCGAAGCATACGTGCATTTATAGGAGGGTGGAGATGAAGAGACAGAATATGAACAACCACATTCTGCCTAATAAATGGAATTAAGTAGCCCAAAGTCTTGGGAAAAGGGGTGGAAATATCAAGAGAAAATGTGCAAAATATGAATGCTTGAAGGATTGGTGATTAAAGACAAACGTCAAACGAATGCACAAGAAGTTAACATAGATGTTCATTAATGATGTACAAGGTTACAAAGGGAAAGTCAAATGCGAAATTACAAAAAGAAAAAGTTAAGGCATTATATGTCTTAATTACAATCCGCCCCATACCGAACGAATTCTTTCCCTAAGTTTTTCCCAGTCCTCGTTCTGCCGAGAGGAAGTGATGTTCAATTCGGCCACGACATCATCATCAACTTCCAACTTCTTGTATTGCTCGACCAAAGACTTAGTTACGCTTTTTAGCAGCCATTCTCGCCTTGCAGTCGTCCATTTTGGCTTGAAGTTCCTTCATCTGAGCAGCCAAACTAGCCATCAAAGAATCTTCAATCATGACTTCGGAAGAGATTTCTTTCAACCAGGAGCAAAGACTCTTTTTCAGATATGGCGCGAAGATATTGAGTACTTTTGGCCTTCAGTTCAACATTCTTGGCTAGCAAGGAGAGGACCTCGAAATGGATAACTTTCAATGTCGCTTTAAAATCAGTAGAAAGATTGAGAGACGGAAGTATCAGTGCTTGCTCTAACTTCGCATTTAAATGCTCAAGCTTATCCTTATGTCTGGCAGCACTAGCCTTACCAATGTCCATATCCATGAA
>NW_019233555.1:48720-56105 GCF_002742605.1 Olea europaea var. sylvestris
AATAATAAAAGAATGAAAAAATGTCCCTTCTAGACATATTTACAGGAGTCAGGGGCTCAATGGCTAGCCTATAGCAGCTAGCAGAAGGACGAGAAATTGATGGAGCACCAAACAATGGAATATAGGATCTCAACCACATTTGAGTGAACTAAAGAGGTCCACTGCCAGTGGGAGATGCACCATTTTTCAATTGAGTTTGAAGAGAAGCCATGCCTCTATAGAGGGCAGCCAAAAAGAAAGAACATAAATTCAGAGGCTTGCCACGCGTCAATTCGTGCGCTATGAGTAAATAGCTCAGGGAGGGCTTTATGCTTGGCACACACAAAACATATTTACAAAGCCAAACCAGAAGAAAGGTCACTCGCTCAATATGGGAAGGCTCAGCGCTCGAATGGTTATGAAGGGTTTGCAGGCTTGAATAAGACTCGGTGAGGATTTTACCAAACTTTGGGGCGCCACCAGAAACCAAGATACCAGGAAAAATGGTATCGCCAAAAGGTGGCAGATTCACTAGGGCCTCAACATCCCTTAAAGTAATAGACATGGGACCAAGAGGGAAAATAAAAGTATTATATTCAGAAGACCAAAAACTTAAAGCGATAAAAAAAAGTACTGAATCAAAAGTAGGGGGTTGAAGAGAGATTTCTATCAAATCAGAAATCCTAGCATTATCAAAAAGTGCCTTAATAGGACCATGGTCTACAAGGCGAGCATGCTACCTACGGAAAATTACGTCAGATTTGGGCCAAGTGCAAATATCTCTTTCGCGAAGTGGCCCCAGCGACAGAGAGTTTAGAAATGGAGGGCCTTGAGTACAAGGAAACAGCTGGCCCACCGCCACTTGTTCGACTGCCTCTGCATTGTTGAAGAAAGGACCTAGGTAGAACTCATTGAGTTTGACATTAGCAGGTGCGAGAAAGTTTGGAGTTATGTATGGACGATTAAGGAGTTTCTGAAAGTCATCAAAACTAAAGGAGTCGCTAGATTGAGAATGTGAAGTAGCCATTAGGGACGAAACGGAGTTTTTCAGAGTTACGTAGTAGGGAAGCAAAGAGATGAACAGTAAATTGTGAGGGAGAAACGCGAAAAAGTGATGCGTGATTTAATGGTGCAGTGAAATGGCGTATTTGGGAGGTTATAAGGGTTTGCAAAACGTCGCACCTTTTCAAAGTTATGGAAGAAAACAATGATTGAAATTCTTGGGAATTTCGAATGTTGCTGGAAACACAAAAGTGAATATGAAAAAATTTAATAATTGGTATTAATTCTGCCATATTGGGGGGTAATTATTGACACATAAAAATTCAGCCCAAATCGAACGGCCCAAGAAATGAAGCCCAATTGGAGGATCCTCAAATCAGATAGCCCAAAGAACGAAGCCCAATCAGACAATTCAGGATGAAGGCCCAAATAGGGAGGCCCATGAACGCGATAACACTGTCGTCCAAGCTTGCAAGTCGCCCAGGATCTGAGCGAATGGAATGTCATGCAGTCGCCCAAAGCTGCTACTCTATTCTCGCCCAAACCTTCAAGTCGCCCAAGGTCTTAGCAAACATGAAGTGTTATGATTATCAAGAAGTGCAGTTATCAAAACAGTTATTAAGCAGCCTTATCACGTTCCACGATTCAAGAAATCCAATTGAAGACGGTTGAACGACAAAGAGTAATGACAGCAGTTAGAAAAGGCAGTTCCATGGCAAGTTGGCTATTACGAGGAAAGTGGGCAGTTATATAACGATCAAGCAGTTTTTAGGCGGTTGATAACAAAGAGATCATCCAGGGAGTATAAAAGCAAGAAAATACATTGAGCAAAAGAGCCGAATCAAAAAACTCTCGAACATAGAACATGTAATTTTAAGTTTCTTAGTTTAGATTTAAACACTTCTTTCAGTAACTTGTGTGCTTGCGCCCCTTGGAGGCATTCTGTTTTTACTTTTCGATTGTAAAGACATCGCCAATAAAGAACACCCCTTTTTGGGACTTTGTCTCAAGAGGTTTGTCCCTTACACAATCGTCTGATCCCTTTTTAATTGTTAACGACGAACTCGCGCGAATCAAAAGTAATTTTAACATGTGGAAGCATCAAACTAGAAAAAACATCTGCATCAATATTCACAATCAACAGACAATACATAAAATTAAAATATAGATAAAACAAGCCACACACAGACCCAATTCCATATTGGGGTTTTTTTTTTTTTTAACACAAAATAACAAGGGGAAAATAAATATTAT
This sequence comes from Olea europaea var. sylvestris, assembly GCF_002742605.1. Taxonomy (NCBI): domain Eukaryota; kingdom Viridiplantae; phylum Streptophyta; class Magnoliopsida; order Lamiales; family Oleaceae; genus Olea; species Olea europaea. Next base: position 50,956 of record NW_019233555.1, read on the forward strand.
AGAGTTCATATCTGGTTCTCAACTCGTCAATCCATCACTAATACGAGTTCCAAGCTTCCTTTCAATGCTTCCAGGAGCTTTCACGACCACGCAGGTCGCGAAAGTAATCTCTAGGATTCGCCTCAAATTCGTCCCTAGGAATTCTGAAGGGTGGTCTGCCTGGGGCTTTCATCGTCTTCTTCTCCTCCTCATCATTTTTTGGCCCCGGATCCGGGTCCGAGTGATTGGCTAGATTCCATATGCCGCGCACCACCATGGCCACACCTGCTATTGCACCAACCGCCGCAGCTGCAGTTTCCAAGATAGATGTTTCATTCTCCGGCATCTTAGTTGATGGCGCCGCCCCGTCCTTGGCTAGAAACCATTGGCCCCGTGGCCTCGAATCAGACCCGGCAATGGCTTCTGCCATGACATTGTTTCCAGATTTTTCCTTCTTTTTTTCCTCCATTTTTGTTTTGAAGGAATCATTTTGTTGGCCGTAACTTTTCGGGTTTCCGTAGGAACTCATGGTGTGTTTTGTGAATGATCAAACGTTACAATACGAACTTTAAATAAGCGGATTTTGATAAAAGAAATTAATTACTCATCCAATCACTGAGCTACACATGTACAAAGTTATCCTGTTTCACTTCTTACTTTGGATAAATTGGTTTTTGGTCAATGATTTTTTAGTAGCAAGTTCGTCTATCTCTGAGATCTTTTAAAATAGTTGCATAATTTATCTTTAACAATGAAAAGTTCTTTTGTATATCTCTTTGATTTAATTAAAAATAATAATAATTAAACTTCAAATCAAGTTAACAATAAATTTTAAACATATATTTGATGAGACCTATGATTTTTATCGATTTTTTTGAAAATTACTAAAAATATGAATTTTAACAAAATAAAATAGGGGGTTAAGGTTGTTTTGTAATGTCCATAAATATATGAAATGCTTCAAATTTTGAATATTAATTTACGTCCATATAATTGAACATATGAGGACTACAAAATAATTTAATAAAAATTTAAAACATTTTTATTTATTAAAAAGAGATTGTTACTATACCCTTTTGTTTGGTCTTCATTATTTTCAATATACATTTCTCTCTCTTTTATTTTTAACCATACATGTTTCAATAAAATAATATACGTAACTTTTATTTTTTAACTACACATTATTCATCAAAATACTATTCTAAAATACATTTTGGACAGAGTAGGCTCGGAGGAACAATAACATGTAGTCCCCGTTTGATCTCCATTACGCCCCCCCCCCGTTTGGCTCCCATTAACTTTTATTCCTTTACATTTCATTTTTCTTTTTCCTATTTTTAATTATACAACATTCCATAAAATAATATTACACGTAAATTTAAAAAATTTCCTTCTTTTTTATCACTCATTTAAAAAAAAACCATTATTTCACCCACGTTCATTTTAACGAAATTGGGGCTAATGTGCCTTGACGTAGACTTGCTTCACTGTTCACTGACTCTTTCCTTTGCTGTTAAGAAATCTCAAATTTCCTATAATAATAATAATAATAATAATAATACCGACAACTCTGCTTTATCACTGCCGTCGTACAATTTCTTTACAAAGCTTTGAGAAAAGAAAGGAATATAAAAAAAAATTATACTGTACGGCGTCAATAGATGAATCTCTGTAGGACCCATCATGAATGTAGGGAATTGAATTTTCCAATGTACCGAGTTTGTTTTTATGCTGCAGTAAAAATCCTATAAAATAATACTTTTATTAGGGAGAAAATAAATTTTAAAAGAATAAATGTTTGAAGAATGCGAATGCATAGTTAAACAATAAAAATAAAAATTTGAATTTAAGTGTAAAATATTTTATTATGCAAATGTGTAATTAAAAATAAGTCTATAAAAATAATTTGAAGTAATGATAGGCAAACATGGCTAACTTTCGAAATTACTAAAAGGATTATTTATTTTTAAAATATCTGAGAAGAATCAACTTTAAAGGGTGACCACGTGAATGGCCTAGTCAATCGCTGGAGGCTCGTCGAGGTTTTAAGGTTGACTCTATAGTAGGCTTGCTATAGACCTTTGAGCCCCGTTTGGCCTCATTTTGTGAAAATAAAAATGAGTGGAATAATTTATTTATTTTTCGAAAAATGAGTAGTTGTGGAGGAAGGAAAATTTTTCGATTTACGTGTAATATTATTTTATGAAAGATTGTACGATTGAAAATAGGAAAGAGAAAAATGAAAAATAATAGAATGAAAATTAATGAGGGTCAAACGGGAGCTTAGTAAACCCCCATCCCCTCTCTGTAAAAAAATCTTTAAATTGAGAAACTTCGAAACATTACTCCATATTTTAATTTGACCAACTGTTTGAAAAAAATAAAAAATTAACTTCAATTTCACCAACATTATTCAAGGTAAGAAACGTGATCGATATCATTAACTTTAAAAATATATCAATTTTATTACTTTACTTACATTGCTGTTCAATGACTCAATACCAATTTTGGCTAGGAGGATTCGCACGCAGTGCATTTTGTCACCACTTGAACAAAGTGATTAAGCTAACTTTAAATAAGCAAATTTTGATAAAACAAATTAATTACTTATTCAATCACTGAGCTACACATGTACAGAGTTATCCTAATTCACTTTTTACTTTGGAAAAATTGGTTTTTGGTCAATGATTAATGTTTTAGTGGGTTATTCTTCACAAATATGGCCTTGTTTGAGCAGCAAAATTCTATTTTAGTAGCAAGTTCGTCTATTTCTAAGATCTTTCATAACAGTTGCACAAGTTATCTTTAATAATGAAAAGTTCTTTTGAACATCTCTTCAATTTAATCAAAAAAATAAACTAAAATTTAAATCAAATTAACAATAAATTTTAAATATATATTTGATGAGACCTATAATTTTTATCAAATTTTTTACTATACATTCTATTCACTTTTATTCAAATTACTAAAAATATGAATTTTAACAAAATAAGTTAGGGGGTTAAGATTGTTTTGTAACGTTCATAAATATACGAAATGTTTCAAATTTTGAATATTAATTCAAGTTCATATGATTCAACATATGAGGACTACAAAATAATTTAATAAAAATTTAAACCGCTTTTATTTATTAAAAAGATATTGTAACTATACCCTTTTTTGGTCTCCATTATTTTCAAAACATGTTTTTCTCTCTCTTATTTATAATCACATATTTTTCAATAAAATAATATTGTACGTAATTTTTTCTCATTTTTTAACCACATATTCTTAATCAGAATATTATTCCAAAATACATTCCGATAAAAAATAGACTCAATAAAATGTATGTGCTTTGACTCACAACGTAGACTTGCTCCAGCGTTCACTGTTCACAGACTATTGCCTTTGCTGTTAATAAATCTGAAATTTCCACTAATAAAAATACCGACAGCTCCACTTTATTCCATTCGCTGTCGTCGTACAATTTCTTTCTCGAAGCTTCGAGAAAAGAAAGGGAAAATAAAGCAAATTTATACTGTACGGATCCAATAGATGAATCTCTGTGGGACCCATCATGAATGTAGAATTGAATTTTCTAAAGTACTGACTTTGTTTTATGCTGCAATAAAAATCCTATAAAATAATACTTTTAGTCAATGTTGGCCTATCATCAGTAAGAAAATAATTTTGAAATAGTGATGTATATTAAAAAATATAAAAAAAATTTGAGTTAGTGCAAAATACTTTATTATGAAAATGTATAATTAAAAATAAGTTTATAAAAAATAATTTGAAATAATGATAGACAAACATGACTTACTTTTAAAATTACTTTTTTTTAAGTATCTGAGAAGGATCAACTTTTGACTCAAAAGTAGCTTGCCGTGGAACCTCTCTCTCTCTCTCTCTATGTAAAACAATCTTTAAATTGAGAAAATTTTGAAACATTACCCCATATTTTAATTTGTTGGAAGTGGTTCAAAATTTAATCGAAAATTGGTTAAGTTAAAACTGGAAAAATGAAAAGGTGTGACTTCGTGTCAACTTCGGTCGAATGTTCGGACTTGATCCAATGGTCAAATTACAAAAGTAAATGGACCAACTTATTCTACTTGTCGAGTAGATCGTCATGGTATATTTGGAATCTCGAAACCAATTCCGGATGAATGAAAAATTTCGATCCAAAGTTAGAAGAATGAAGTATTGCAACTTTTCGAAAAGGTGCAAGTTTGAAATGAAATGTTGCAACTTTTCGAAATGAAGTGTTGCAACTTTTCATGAAAAATGCTGGATTTGGGGTGTGTCCCTTCACCCACAACCCTTTATCTTCTATATATAGGACCCTTTGGATGTGTATTTGTCATTCCAATTCATTCCATAATTCCATATTATTTATTTCATGTTAAGTTATATAAAACACTTTGTAGAAGTGATTATCATTTGTATCAAAATCATTGTTATGGTAGAGAGAGAATTTCATTTGAGTTCGTTGGTCGAAGTCATTTGGAGTGTTCTTATGGCTTGATGTGGTCGTTGTATCTTGAGAGATGATTGTCGAAAAACCGTTAGCATCGATGCGGGACAAATTCATATAAAGGACCAAGTGTCAAACACTTGCTTCGACTAAAAATTCATCACTTGCATCATTCTTCCTTCATTTTCTTATTTCTCTTAATTATGATTTGATTTCAGAAACTAATTCACATTATTTACATGTTTGTTCTGCGAGGTTTGATTCAAAAGAATAACTTGCTTTCGTTCAAGAATCGAAAAAGATGAAACCATATTTATGCATTTGAATTCGGTAACTATTATTCTTTTATTTCTCAAATTCTATTTTGGTAAGTTGAAACTGCGTTTCGATTTCTCGCAAATGAACGGTATGCTTTTATGAATATAATATGCACATAATCGGTGTATTTCCCAACAATCTTAAGATGAATTTTATTTTCGTGCATTTATATTTTTCATTATTCAGTTTGCATGAGCAAAGTATTAAATAGATTGGATGATAAAATCTGATTGCATAAACTCGACATCGATTTATGTTTTATGCTCGGTAGGGTTCTGTGCAACTCTAAAAAAAAAAAAAAAAAAAAAAAAAAAAAAAAAAAAAAAAAAAAAAAAAAAAAAAAAAAAAAAAAAAAAAAAAAAAAAAAAAAAAAAAAAAAAAAAAAAAAAAAAAAATT
>NW_019233555.1:57121-119737 GCF_002742605.1 Olea europaea var. sylvestris
CTTGTTGACTGGAGATCCCAAGATCTTGGTTCAAAGGGACAACTAAGTTATGAGGATTCCACGAAGCACTTAGGAAAATAATTTCGTAACTTATTCCTATGATATTAAAGTGTTTTCTGCAGAATTGTAAGAGGTTAAAATAATCTTTTCATGATTCCTATATCTTGATTAAGTCAAGTGGAGTAGGGCAGAATACTCTTAATAGGAGGTCACCTATGTGAGTGTGAAGTGGGGCGCTTCAATGAGAATTATTCAAGACTTGAATTCTCTAAACACTCGCAGAACCAAGAAGGGTTCAGGGCCAAAATGATTCAAGTCATGAGAACTATGAACGATTTAGGGAAGACATTATGTGAGTATTGTTGTCTTGACTTACACTAAAGGCTGAATAGTTCAAGACATTACGTTCACCAATTAGCTAAGTAAATCCGATGGTATTTCAATGCGTGAGGTTCACTGCCAGAAGCTACTATCCCCGATGCAGTGGCTTTCCGCTCTCTCTCTACTTGCATCACATCATAGCATCACATTTGCATACTCGAATTTCCATTTATGTGGGGGATTGTTGGAATTGGTTCAAACATTAACCGAAAATTGTTTAAATTTAAAACTGGGAAAATGAAAAGGTGTGACTTTGTGTCAACTTCGGTCGAATGTTCGGACTTGATCCAATGGTCAAATTACAAAAGTAAATGGACCAACTTATTCTACTTGTCTAGTAGATCGTCATGGTATATTTGGAATCTCGAAACCAATTCCAGATGAGTGAGAAATTGCCGTCCAAAGTTAGAAGAATGAAGTGTTGCAACTTTTCGAAAGGATGCAGGTTTGAAATGAAGTGTTGCAACTTTTCATGAAAAATGCTGGATTTGGGGTGTGTCCCTTCACCCACAACCCTTCATCTTCTATATATATGACTCCTTGGATGGTATTTGTCATTCCAATTCATTCCATAATTCCATATTATTCATTTCATGTTAAGTTACATAAAATACTTTGTAGAAGCGATTATCTTTTGCATCAAAATCATTGTTATGGTAGAGAGAGAATTCCATTTCAGTTCGTTGGTTGAAGTCATGGAGTGCTCCTATGACTTGACATGGTCGTTGTATCTTGAGAGATGATTATTGTATCTTGAGAGATGATTGTTGAAAAACTGTTAGCACCGATGCGGGGCAAATTCATTTTAAATACCAAGTGTCAAACACTTGCTTCGACAAAAAATTCATCACTTGCATCTTTCTTTCTTCATTTTCTAATTTCTCTTAATTATGATTTAATTTCAGAAACTAATTCACATTTTTTACATGTTTGTTCTGTGAGGTTTGATTCAAAAGAATAACTTGCTTTTGTTCAAGAATCGAAAAAGATGAAACCATATTCATGCATTCGAATTCGGTAACTATTATTGTTTTGCTTCTCAAATTCTATTTTGGTAAGTTGAAATTGCATTTCGATTTCACGCAAATAAACGGTATGTTTTTATGAATATAATATGCACATAATCGGTGTATTCCCCAACATAATTTCGGCCAGATGTTTAAAAAAAATAAAATTGACTTCAATCTCGGCAACATTATTTTCAAGGTAAGAAATATGATCAGTATCTTTCATTTTCAAAATATATCAATTTTATTACCTGACTTACATTTTCGTTCAATGACTCAATCTCATGTTGGCTCAAAGGATCGGTAGTGCATTTTGTCACCACTCGAACAAAGTGATTAAGCTGAAAATAAATTTCTCTAGAGCAAAACTGTAGCTATGTTTGGTTTTCCTATTTTCTCTAAAACTCATTTAAAAAAAAAAACTCATTTTTACCATGTTTTCTCATAAAATAATATTACATATAAATTGAAAACTTTTTTCTATTTTTTAATTGTACATTCCTTAAAAAATTACTATTTCAAAATACATTTTATAAAAATTACAATTTAATGGACCCAAACAAAGGCTAATTAATTGCAATTTATGTAACTTGACCAAGAAAGTAGACTTAGGGGTGGCAAATGGGCCGAGCGGCTCGTCGGCTGGCGAAAATGGAGCTCGTAAACGGCTCAGACTCGTAAAAATATGAGCCGGAGAGCGAGCCGAGCGGACCGATTCGATGGGCTCGGCTTGCCAAATAAACGAGCCAACGGTCACTTTTTTAAAAAGGTGACCGTTTCAATCCTTAAATTTAATTTTTTTTTTTTAATTTTGACCGTTTTGGTCCTTTTAATTTTTTTCCTTCTTCTATAAATAGTGACATTTAGCCACAAAATTTTCTATAATTCACTCTCAACTCTCTTGTAGTCTTGTGTTGTGTTGACAGTTATACAATTTTTATATACAATATCCAATTCTCATTTATCAGTTCTCACTATATTTATTAAAATTTCATCCAATTTTCATTTCTCACTACATTTATATAATTATTCTTTTACTAGTTATTACTTATTACAATTAAACAAATGGATCCATGCACATTTGTTGAAAACTTGTTCGGTGTGGGAGGAAACGAATCACCTATGACACCGCAAAGTTAATTTCAGAATTAATTTGAAGGTCTAAATGACATACCCCTACCTGAAGATATTCCAGATTTGGATCTTCATCATCATGTAAGCGGCAATCCAAATTATCCAATTAATTTGGATAATGTTGACGTTTCTGAAACGGAACACGATCAGGAAGAAGATGCTGAATTAAATATTCCTGATGCGAGGGGAAAGCGAAATGAAAAAAAACAAGCAAATTGTTGGGATCACTTTAAGTTGATTTCAACGGGAAAAATCGTCAATGGAGTCCAAGAATCCAAAACAGTATGTAAATACTGCCAACAAAGATTGGCATGGTAAAGAGGAATTGGTACCACCCATCTCAACCGTCATTACAAAGTATGTGTGGCCAAACACGGACTTATTCCAATCTGTCAAATACAATTGCAATTTGGCAGTCCAGGCGCCGGTGGTTCTGCTGCACCCCTATCTATGTGAGTGTATTCAGAGTAGAGAGCTCGAACAGGAATGGTGAAGCTTGTCGTTGGTGCTGAGTTGCCTTTGACATTAATTGATAATCAACACTACGTCTCGTATGTGAAAGAATATCTGCAGCCAAGGTACGTTGGGGTTAGTCGAAACACTCTTCGTTCCGATACAATACAATATTTTACTTCAACAAAACAACAATTAATTATGGATTTACAAAAATATGGGGGTGTCATATCTTTAACTTCGTATATATGGGAAGGGATTAATAAAATAGCATATATAGCTACAACTGCACATTATATAGACCCACTTTGATGCATGCATAAAAAAATTATTGTTTTTAGAATTATTGAGTTTCCCCACAACGCTAATAATATATTTAATGTTATTATTAGTATTGTTAGAGAATATCATTGCGAAGGTAAAATTTGTTCATTTACTTTTGATAATGCTAGTGTTAATAAAGTAGTTGTCGAAAAATTGCATAGGGTACTGCAACCTGATTTTGGTGGGTATTTGTTTCATATTCGTTGTGTATGTCATATTTTGAATTTAATTGTTCAATATGGTTTAAAACATATAAATGATGAACTTCAAAATATTAGGAACACACTAATATATATCACAATCTCCTTAAGTAGAAAACAAGCATTTGAAGATTATTGTGTCGAAATAGGAGTGCAAAATGCTAAAACATTTGTTAGTGACGTAGGTCATAGATGGAACTCTACTTACTTGTTATTAAAGTCATGTGAAGGTTTTAAACATTTAATAACTGATTTTTATAACAATAGACATGTTAGAAGTGATGACGAGGGTATGTTGACTGAACGTGATTGGCATTTAGCTTTGAAAGTTAAAAGATTTTTGACATCTTTTTATAAAACCACTAAGATTTTATCGGGCGTTTACTATCCCACTAGCTGTATGGTGCTTGAACGTTTTTATATAATTGCAAAAACATTTCATAAATACAGAAATAACACTGATTTTAGTAAAATTATAATTGCTATAGAATTAAAATTTAGAAAATATTGGGAAGATTTGCCAATATTATTTCCTTTAGCATGTGTGATGGACCCCCGATATAATTTATCGGGAACTAAATATATAATTGATCAAATTTCAAACGCTTTAACATTTGATACACCTATCACATATAGAAATTTAGAACAAACATTATGTAAAATGTATGAATTATATGCGACCGAATGTGTACCAATATTAGTCGGGTACCATCTGCACCTACTCTTTCCGCTGAAATTGAAGAAAAAGATGCGGAAATATTTAATTTATTTCAAGGCATTAATTCGTATAGATTTGATTCATCTGCAATTTGTTCATCTACTACCACTGTCACTGCCATTGCCATGTCGTCACTATCTGTATCTCATTCTCATCAAACATCTACAGGTTCAAGCTATAATGCATTGTCTGCTGAATTAATTGATTATTTCAATCAGAATATGCCAATAGATAAAACAATTAAAAAAATTCAGAGGAAATAATTGAATTCTGGTTAAGGTATGAACGACGTTGGCCAGTTATATCTGCAATTGCAAAAGATCTGTTGACACCTCCGGTTAACACTGTTGTTTCGGAGTCTACTTTTAGTACAAGTAAAAGAGTTTTGAGCGAGGTCAAGAGCCGACTGAAAGAAAATATGTTAGAAGCATTAATGTGCGTTAAGAATTGGCAAGACGCTCATTTTCGACTACAAGATAAATATTCCTAAATTGCATGTCGTCAAGTAAGTGATATTTGACTTAATTATGTTGATGAAACTTTTCTTTTCTTATCGTTACTTTTAATTTTCTTTAAAAAATTGTACATGCTAAAAAAATTTGTTCGTATACAATTTTTAATTCCGTCTACTGAAAATTTAAGTAGCCGGTCCCAAACCCGGATAAAGGAGGAGAGTTTATATTTTATCTATTTTTAAAAGAAAATAATAAAATAATAAAGATTTTATTTTTATTTTTTTCTATCTCTTTTATTTAAAAAAAAAAAAGAAAAAAAATTCCTTTCCACCAATTTAGTTAAATTTTTGATAGTACTTGGTACTATTACAACTATATATCTACATTTTAAATTCTTTCTCGAACAACGCTGTGCATACCTTTGCATATAATTTTCGAAGTAAATTCCTTCTGAAAATTGAAAGTGTAATCGAATGATTGCCATTTCAATTGTCAGAAGTATTTCACTTCGAAAATTATATATAATTTTCGAAGTGAAAGACTTCTATATAATTTTTGAAATAAAGACTTCCAACAATTGAAAGGGTATTCGATTACCCTTTCAATTTTTAAAAGGGATTTACTTCGAAAATTATATGCAAGGGGACACACAGCGTTGTTTGAAAAAATAATTTTTAATACTGTTTTAAATTTTCTTTAAAAAATTGTACACGAACAAACAAACAAACAACACAATTTTTAACTCCGCCTACTCTAAATTTAAGTAGCCGGTCTCAAGCCCGGATAAAGGAGGAGGATTTAAATTTTTTACCTAGTTTTTTATATATAATTCACGATTTAAAAATTAAAATTATTTTTTTATTTTCCAATTTACCTATTTGTTTAAAAAAAGAAGGAAAAACGACGTCTGATTCTGAGCCGGGCTCGGCTTGGCTCGTGGCGAGCCCGAGCCGAGCTTGTGCTTTCATGGGCAGAGCCGGCTCGGCTCGGCCCATTGACAACCCTAAGTAGACTTGCACTAGTGCTCTTCTTTGTGGAGAGAGAAATGTACTCAATGATGCTCTAAACCCGACTCGACCCATTGACAACCCTAAGTAGACTTGGACTAGTGCTCTTCTTTGTGGAGAGAGAAATGTACTCAATGATGCTCTAAACGGGGCCTCACAATTTGACTGTCTTTTTGGGAAATTTATCTCAAGGACCTTGTTACTCAAACAGAGATATGGCATAATGCTTTATCCTAATGTCCATAAAAATCATAACCCTAATTGTATTTAGCTGAACTAGAATTTTTAATAGACTTTGGAAAAAGATATGGAAATGTGTGAATGAAAAGTTTTGGATCTCGTAAAATTTGTGGTTTAGATTTATTGTAGCTAATCATCCTCAATGTAGTTTAAAGAAAATGTTGAAATTTTGAGTGTATTATTGCTATGAGGATAATCATCATCGAGTAAAAGCTTTATTGGTAGCAATTTATAAATTTCCAAGTGTTTGATTAATGATGATTCCCGTGCTTAAAATATTATCAATTAGGACAACGAATAATTACTTCTTTTTAAAAGTTAATAGGAACACAGTAAGAAAAGATTCTTTAGTAGCCAAGACAAAATTTAGGTAGAGAAATATGAATAATGTTTTTAGCAGTCGCTCACTACTGTAGTCGCTTTACGTGGCATACATGTTACGGTTAGTGATATGATGCAAAAGGCAATTGAAAAACTACCACATTAATGCATCCAATAACTAACCGTCACATGTATACCACGTAGGGCGATTATGGTAGCAAGCAATTGCAAATAACATTATTCAGAAAAAGATTCATTGAACGTGGTCCCATAATAGTCTAAAGATCTGCAATTATACATGAAGATTTATTGTCGAGATTCGTGTTGAAGATTTATTGTCGAAGTTCTACAATTATACATGAAGATTCGTGTTGAAGATTTATTGTCGAGATTCGTGCAGTGTAGATTAACAATAGTTTGAATTATTTTTTTAATTTATTGTATTGAATTCGATGATATTTTTAATCATTTTAATGTTCGGATGAACAATAAAACTTTGGCTAATATTTATTTAATTCAAAAGATGTGATACAACAAATTAATTACTTATCCAATCGTTAAGCTACACATGTACGAAGTTATTTTGTTAAACTTTTTACTCTGGAAAATATTTTTTTTCCTTCTTTTTTTCTAAACGAAATATTTGAGTAGCAAGTTGGTTTCTAATTAAAAAGAAGAAGAAGAAGAAGAAGAAGAAGAAGAAGAAAAGAATAAGTATATCTTCAATCTTTCATGGTAGTTGCACAATTCATCTTTAATAATAAAAAGTTCTTTTGAAGCCCATGTTTGGTTTAGTCAGTAAGTTGAAAAAAGTGAGTCAAAATTAACATAAGAGGACTATTAGATAATTTAATAGAAATTTAAACTAAAAACTATCAGATAATTTAAGAGAAATTTAAACCATTTTTATTATATTGATTGTAACTACATAACAAAAGTAGATTTGTTCTGCACCTCTTGTAAATTTTTTTTTTTTTTTTGGTTTAGTAAAGGAAAAGAAAATCTCTACGTCAAGAAAATTTAGAAATATAATCCTTATTTAAATTGGCAAGATGTTTAAATAAAAATTTAACTTCAATCTCACCAACATTATAGTCAAGGTAAGAAACACGATCGGCATCATTTCTTTTAAAAATGTATGACTTTTATTACTCAGCTTACATTTTAGTTCAATGAGTCAATTTCAATGTTGTCTTGGAGGGTAGGCACATGGTGCATTTTGATGGAGGACGTTTTGCACAATAACATTAAAATGTAAGGACATTTTATGCTAATTATCATTTTGATAATTTATTTGGACTCATTTGAAGCTTTAAAAAAGTTTGGAAGCATAATTACAATTTGTTCTTTATTTTATTTTTTTCCTTTTTTCGGTTTTATTTAAATAGGAGGATATGTTTGTCATTTTACATTTTTTCATTGAGAAATTGGATGAAAATGACCTTTTCGCAATGAAAGATGAAAAATATGGATGAAAATACCCAAAAATGAAAAGTAATGACATTTTGCGCAATAACATTGAAAGATAAGGACCTTTTGTTCTAATTACCCTAAAATAATTCAAATGTTCTGATTTTTATATTCAAATAATTCAATGAAAACAATATCATCTGGATCAGTCCAAATTGAATCGATCAACTTGAATTTCCAAAGAGGATGGGCATTTGGATCGCAACATTAATAAATTGATTGATTCAAATTGAGTCGATTGACATTAAATTTCCAATTGTTCTATTAGAGTGTGAACATTTGGATCGTGAAATTAAATAATCCAATCAATTCATGTCGAAACGATACTAATCGATCTGCTTAAATAGATTTTTCCAATTGATCGGTTAGAGATCTTTTTTTTAAAGCTTGTGTCGAACTCTCGTTTGTTCAATGAAGCCTAAACCAATCTAATCTTAATCGAAATCAGACCGAAAATTTTAATGCATATGTATTTAAATCAAATTGTTGATCTAAAAAACATACACGTCTCTATTGTCAAAAGATCGCCTATCATGTTGCTGTCCATTTGCATGTTACTTGCACATGCGAACAAATCGTTAGACACAAGATCATCGTGCTAAGAAAAAAGTCGACGAGCATTTACACTTTGACAATTAAGCCAACTGCAAGTACAAAATAAAATATGAGAAATGGGTGTGGGAGAAACAAACTAGCAGTAATTTCGCTAGAGTTTTATGAACGCGTACATTTTACATTACGTGTGCATGGCTATTTATATGGGAAGGATTTTTGAAGAATTATGTTACCGTGTTACAACCCTAATTCCACGAGGCACAAGTGATCGGTCTACAAATCCCTAAGTAAGTTATGGGAAGTTTCCCTTTCAAAGACACTCCTTTTTTTATCATTTGTAATCACTACTCTTTCAATATTCAATTAGGTGCTTGAGTAGACATCGCAATCACCAAGCAAGAAATTCTATTGATAATGGGTAAACAAATCACACAAGAGTTTTTAATACAGACTAAACAAACAAGAATAATAACATGCAATCAGGATTGTTGATTCGCACACGAATGCCAAAAAGAAACCAAGAATTATAGAAACTTTCACCATTTCATTATTTATTCATTAAAACAAAACCACGCCAAACACATCGCGGCAGATACAATTTTTTTTTGGAAGACATTATTTGATGTAAAACTCAGTTACGTACTTAGTTCATTTGAATACTGAAAAAAATTTGTGCGGCATAAATTTTCAGGCTGGTCTATAACAAGACCGTGTCGTTTCGAGCTTTTACCTGGGTGGTTCAAACCGATTCTTCCATTTTGACACCATTACGCATGCAAATTATTTATATGGTGTGTGGTTTTCCTTTCCATCACAACACTTGTGTGCGTGCCCGTAGAGCATCTTCAATAAATGGTGTAAAATTAGATGTAAATTAATATCTTCAAAATCATTTTTTTGTGTGTGTATATATACAATTTGCATTTCCTTTGCATCTCTACATTGAAGAGGTTTTCGACCACTTTGAAAATCTAACTCACAATAGATGATTTTAGCTACTTATTTGTACATGGTAAGAACACATCTATTCTCGTGGCATGGCATCCTGCTAAATATTTTTGTAACCTTGTTTCTTGTCACGTATTAATATAAATGTATAAAAGATTGTTATTTTACACTAAACGATATATATACTCGAAGGGAAGAAACACGATCGGTATCGTTCATTTTAAAAATATATCAATTTTATTACTTGACTTACATTGCTGTTCAATGACTCAATCCCAATTTTGGCTCGGAGGATTCGCACACAGTGCATTTTGTCGCCACTTGAACAAAGTGATTAAGCTAACTTTAAATACAATACAAGCTTTAAATAAGCAGATTTTGATAAAACAAATTAATTACTTATTCAATCACTGAGCTACACATGTAAAGAGTTATCCTAATTCACTTTTTACTTTGGAAAAATTGGTTTTTGGTCATTGATTGATACTTTAGTGGGTTATTCTACTCAAATATGGCCCTGTTTGAGCTGCAAAATTCTATTTTAGTAGCAAGTTCGTCTATTTCTAAGATCTTTCATAACAGTTGTACAATTTATCTTTAATAATGAAAAGTTCTTTTGAACATCTCTTCGATTTATTAAAAAAAATAAACTAACATTTAAATCAATTTAACAATAAATTTTAAAAAAATATTTGATGAGACCGATAATTTTTATCAACTTTTTTACTATACATTCTATTCACTTTTACTAAAATTACTAAAAATACGAATTTTAACAAAATAAGTTTGGGGGTTAAGATTGTTTTGTAACGCTCATAAATATACGAAATGCTTCAAATTTTGAATATTAATTCAAGTTCATATGATTCAACATATGAGGACTACAAAATAATTTAATAAAAATTTAAACCATTTTTATTTATTAAAAAGAGATTGTAACTACTAACTATGCCCTTTGTTTGGTCTCCATTATTTTCAAAACTTGTTTTTCCTCTTTCGTAATAGAATAATATTGTATGTAACTTTTTTTTAAAATTTTTTAACCATACATTCTTCATCAGAATATTATTTTAAAATACATTCCGATGAAAAATAGACTCAATGAAATGTATGTGCTTTGACTCACAACGTAGACTTGCTCCAGCATTCATTGTTCACAGACTATTGCCTTTGCTGTTAATAAATCTCAAATTTCCAATAATAATAATAATAATAATAATAATAATAATAATACCGACAGCTCCACTTTATTTCATTCGCTGTCACCGTACAATTTCTTTCTCGGAGTTCGAGAAAGAAAGAGAAAATAAAGCAACTGTACGGATCAATAGTTGAATCTCTGCGGGACCCATCATGATTGTAGGGAATTGAATTTTCCAAAGTGCTGAGTTGTTTTTATGCTGCAGTAAAAATCCTATAAAATAATACTTTTAGTCAATGTTGGCCTATCGTCAATAAGAAAATAATTTTGAAATAGTGATGTATATTAAAAAATATAAAAAAAAAATTGAGTTAGATGCAAATATTTTATTAGGAAAATGTGTAATTAAAAATATGTTTATAAAAAATAATTTGAAAGAATGAAGACAAACATGATTTAGTGCTTGTTTGGTAGGAATTTTGTTAACTGATTTTTTTACTGTTAAAAATAAAGTAGGTCCTATTTGGTTTTCCTATTTTCTCCAATACTCATTAAAAAAAAAAAACTCATTTTTTACCACGTTTTCTCATAAAATAATATTACATATAAATTGAAATTTTTTTTCTATTTTTCAATTATACATTCCTTAAAAAATTACTATTTCAAAATACATTTTATAAAAATTACAATTTAGTGGACCCAAACAAAGGCTAATTAATTGCAATTTATATAACTTGACCAAGAAAGTAGACTTAGGGGTGGCAAATGAGCCGAGCGGCTCGTCGGCTCGCGAAAACAGAGCTTGTGGGCGGCTCGGGCTCGTAAAAACACGAGCCCGAGCGCGAGCCGAGTGGACCGGTTTGATGGGCCCAGCTCGCCAAATAAACGAGTCAACGGTCACTTTTTTTAAATAGTGACCGTTTCGGTCCCTGAATTTAATTTTTTTTAATTTTGACCGTTAACGGTCACTGAATTTTTTCAGTGACCGTTTTGGTCCTTTAAATTTTTTTTCCTTCTTATATAAATAGTGGCATTTAGCCACAAAATTTTCTATAATTCACTCTCAACTCTCAATTATCTTTCTCTCAACTCTCTTGTAGTCTTGTGTTGTGTTGATAGTAGTGCAATTTTTATATACAATATCCAATTCTCATTTCTGAGTTCTCACTATATTTATTGAAATTTCATCCAATTTTCATTTCTCACTATATTTATACAATTATTCTTTTACTAGTTATTACTTATTACAATTAAACAAATGGATCCACGTGCATTTGTCGAAAACTTGTTCGGTGTGGGAGGAAACGAATCGCCTATGACACCGCAAAGTCAATTTCAGAATCAATTTGAAGGTCTAAATGACGTACCCCTACCTGAAAATATTCCAGATTTGGATCTTCATCATCATGTAAGCGGCAATCCAAATTATCCAATTAATTTGGATGATGTTGACATTCCCGAAGCGGAACACGATCAGGAAGAAGAGACTGAATTAAACATTCCTGATGTAAGGGGAAAGCGAAATGGAAAAAAACAAGCAAATTGTTAGGATCACGTTAAGTTGATTTCAACGAGAAAAATCGTCAATGGAGTCCAAGAATCGAAAGTAGTATGTAAATACTGCCAACAAAGATTGACATGGTAAAGAGGAATTGGTACCACCCATCTCAACCGTCATTACAAAGTATTTGCGGCCAAACACGAACTTATTCTAGGCTGTCAAATACAATTGCAATTTGGCAGTCCAGACGCCGGTGGTTCTGCTGCACCCCTATCCACGTGGGTGTATTCGAAGGAGAGAGCTCGAACCAGAATGGTGAAACTTGTTGCTGGTGCTGAGCTGCCTTTGACATTAATTGACAACCAACACTACGTCTCGTATGTGAAAGAATATCTGCAGCCAAGGCACGTTGGGGTAAGTCGAAACAATCTTCGTTCCGATACAATACAATATTTTACTTAAACAAAACAACAATTAATTATGGATTTACAAAAATATGGAGGTGTCATATCTGTTGACCCCAAAAAGTGCGCCAACAGATGCCGGTCCCACCCGCGCTTGCGTGGGCGAATGTCCAACACGCTAAGACACGTGGATGGTCTATGATAAGCGGTTCAAATGGGCGTGGGAGTAGCCCAACGACGCGGGACGGTGACGTTCAGAATCCGGCGAGTTATTCGTGATCCGATTGTAAAATAATTACCAACCGGTGCTCGTAAATGTATAAGTAAAAGTGTATAAACTCGATTTGTGTATTGCAAGTAAGATGAGAGAGAGTTGAGTAAATGTAGTTTTTAGTATTGATTTTCGCATTAGCCCTTTGACACTATACAATGGGGGTATTTATAGTGATACATATGGAATGGGGACCCTTGGATGAAGTGGCACGTGGCCTCATCTCCATAGTTTAAATGTCTGTTCATAGGTATGGGATTTGACTTGCTAGCTTACGGCGCATTTATTGTTTGTGCAGGACCTCCGTGCTAGTGACAAGACTTGACCTTTATGCTTATGACAAACATTCCATCAATCATTCGAATAAGATCTATGCAGGGGATCCCTTGGGAGAAGTGACCATGGAGGATGTTTCCTTGTGGTTGAGGCTCGCGCATCAACTTCGGGGCTTCGTCCATTCGAGGACCTCAGCTACAACAGAACCGTCCACGCCTCGGGACATGGGCCTCGGTTAGAAGCAGTTCGGGTGTAACCCACCTCGGCAATGTGGGCCACCTCGGCAGGAATGCCGCGTGGATCAGGATGAGTGGCCTACTGGCCCAGGTGGATAGGACAAGTGTGGCAACATGCAACAATAGTCCCCCAAGTCCAAGTATGATCATTAATGTAATGCGTGGACTTCAACGGAGTAAAAGTTGAAAGAATTTTTTGAACCCCCAAATAAGTCCCACAAGTCCAAGTATAGATATTTATATCATGGTTGGAGTTAGAGGATTGTTGCTGTAGGTAGGTGTCCAGAACCGAGGTGGTTGGGAACCGAACCTGCGGGGCTTGAATG
The DNA here is from genome assembly GCF_002742605.1 of Olea europaea var. sylvestris. Classification (NCBI taxonomy): domain Eukaryota; kingdom Viridiplantae; phylum Streptophyta; class Magnoliopsida; order Lamiales; family Oleaceae; genus Olea; species Olea europaea. The sequence goes on from NW_019233555.1 coordinate 70,490, forward strand.
CTGAATGGCATGTGAAGAAGCCGAGGTGGTTGGGGAACCGAACCTGCAGGCTTGAAAGCTGAATGGCATGTGAAGAAGCCGAGGTGGTTGGGGAACCGAACCTGCGAGGCTTGGTTGCTGAATGGCATGTGAAGAAGCCGAGGTGGTTGTGAAACCGAACCTACGGGCTTGAAAGCTGAATGGCATGTGAAGAAGCCGAGGTGGTTGTGAAACCGAGCCTGCGGGCTTGAAAGCTGAATGGCATGTGAAGAAGCCGAGGTGGTTGGGGAACCGAACCTGCGAGGCTTGGTTGCTGAATGGCATGTGAAGAAGCCGAGGTGGTTGGGGAACCGAACCTGCGAGGCTTGGTTGCTGAATGGCATGTGAAGAAGCCGAGGTGGTTGGGGAACCGAACCTGCGAAGCTTGGTTGCTGAATGGCATGTGAAGAAGCCGAGGTCCAATGATAATTATTATGCTTTGGTCTCTGTGCCAATGATTTGATATTTTGTGCTTGTTTTCGAGGAAAGGTAGCTGAACCGTTACGACTTCCAAGGTGTTGGCGCCGACGAATTAAACATGCAATTATGAGGGCAACTAGCGTTTCTAGAAGCAGACGCGCTGGAGAGATGCGTGTGAGGTACGCATAGATAGGAGGCATAGGATTTAAAAAAAACTGTTTGAATTCAACGCCTCGGATTGGATCTGAAATGGAGGGCTCGGATTGACTGAGATTTGATCTGACGGGTGGGGTTCGTCTTGAACCTTTATAAAAGGCGAGAAAATCCCATTTTCCCGAAATTTTGAACACTTTGCATTCTCGAATTCTCTCAAATTTCCCGTTTTTCGGCGTCGAGTTTGTCTGCGATTGGATTCCAACCGGTCTCCATCTGTGTTGAACTCTTTTAGGTATTGTTTGCATAAAAAACCGTTGTTATTCTTTGTTCTCAAACAATGGAGTCCACTTCGGGTAGGGAGCTTGTCACAATAGCGTCTTTAGACCCTGGGGTAGGTCATGGGGGGATGTCCGAGGTAGATAGGTATGCCATGGCCGAGGAGGACGTGGATTATACCCAGGAGTGGGGGGCTTCTAGAGTGCCCTCAAACATGACGGGGAAGAGGTTGGGGGAACTTAGGGAGAGGTACAGTGTGCCTCATAACATAGAGATGTTAGTCCCCGAACCGAACGAGCGGGCCTGCTATCCGAGGCCCGGATGCGTCGCCGTGAGTGAATACCTGTTCAAAGCAGGTATGCATCTTCCTTTGCACCCCTTCTTTAGGACGGTGCTTAGGAAATTCATGTTGTCGCCGACCCAGGTTCTACCGAATGGGTGGAGCCAGCTTGTCGGCTCATACTTCCTGTGGAAGGAAGTGTCACTGGGGGAGGACATGCCCCTTCATGTCTTCATGACCCTGTTCCAGCCTCGGGTAATTGGGAAGGAGTCAAGGGGGTGGTACTACCTCACGCCTTGGGGGGCTCACGCACCCTTTGTGGTGGGACTTCCTTCCTCTATCAAGGGGTGGAAGGAGTCCTGGTTCTGGGTGCGAGGTAAATGGCAGGCAGTGGAGGGTGACAAAGCCCTGTCATGCACAACGCCGACCCAGTACTACGAAGCTCGTGAATCTCCCGACCTCTGCTTGTGTTTTGAAACCAGAATGTTCATTTGTCTAACTGTTGAAGGTTCATCTTTGCAGATAGTAGTACGAGGTTCGAGCTCAGCAGGGAGGAATTCGAGGTGATAGAGGACATTTACAAGAGGCCTCTGAAGCTTCGGCACTTTGATCACCTGATTGACAGAAGCAGATACTTCTTGGACTTCGGGCTGATGGCGTCCAGAGGTACGGGGCTCCAACACTTGATGTTTGACTTGAATGTTTCTTGTGCTGACGCTAATCTATGGTGCAGATAAATTCAAGAAGAGGGAGTACCCAGCTCCAGACATGGCCTCCATCTTGAAGGCCACTTCTACTGCGAAGGCGAGGCCCCTGAAACCTGGGTCTAGTGGGCAAAGGAGGTCCGAGGCAGGGTTGAGCGCCTGTCCAAGGACTGTACTCCCAGGGCCTCAGAGGAGACATCTACTCAGAGGCCAAAGAAGCCTAAAGAGCCTCGTGGCAAAGAGAAGGTCTCTGAGGAGACAAAGAAGAGGAAGCTGGTGCACATCTCCAACTCAGTTGGCAAGTTTGGGACCTCAGTGTCCCATAGGGCCGAAAAGACTGGAGAACCAAAGCTTCTTGCTGCAGCCTCTAAAGCCATCAAAATGGAGATGGTAAGAGAGGTAGAGGCTGGCAGCTTCACGCCTCGTCTTGTGATGCCACCGACCTCACTAGGGCACTGGTGAGCCAAAGCGCCCGGACCTTTGGCCTCGCGCTAGAATGCAGAGAGGCATTAAGTGAATTCCAAACAAGGACTCACGCCTCGGAGGGGAAGGCTGCTTCCCTTGCTGAGGAGGTGAAAGCTGCTAAGGCCGCGGCCGAAGAAGCCAAAGTGCAGAGGGTCGAAGAAGCGGCGAAGCTCGAGTCTGCCCTGACCCAAATTGAGGCCCTAAAGAGGGAAGTATACGAGTCACAGTGCGAGGTGGCCTCCCTGACAAAGAAGGTGGAGGTCTCCAATGAGCACCAAAAGGTGACTGCTGAGGCTCTGGAGCAGGCGAACCTTGAATTGGCTGGCGCTCGTGATGCCAATCAGTTTCTTGAAGGCCAGGCGAAGTGGTACATGAACGAAGCCTCGGCTGCCAGAGAAGAGGCCCGGACTGCAGTGGAAGAGGCGGTGAAGGCCTACATCGCCAATTTCCACACTATGTAGGAGTATAAGAGCTTCAGCGCGTACTGGAGGAACTTCGCCTATGCCGAAGTGCTGGAGAGGGCAGAGGAACTTTATCCAAACTTGGACCTGGCACAACTTAGGTCTGAATTTGTGGATGAGGTTCCTCAGACCCCAGCTGAGGAGGTTCAGGGTGACGAGGCAGCTGATGCCGAAGCCCTAAATGCTGAGGCAGGAGAAACTACTGATGCCCAGGATGCCGAACCCCAAAGTGCTGAGGCGCCTCCTTCATCCAGCCAGGCTTAGATTAGGTTTTCCTTTTCAGTATTTTGTGTAATGGCCAGAGGCCCTCCGTTGTAATCCCTTTTGAATATTAATATAATGTTTATCTTCATTCATCGTTGTTCTTTATCCAAGTTTTTGTGCGTCGTTTAAACAAACGAACTGGAAGTTGGTAAGAGCACGAACTAAATAACTTTAACTTGGTACCCTGACTTTAATTAGCCAACTGTATAGGCCTCGGACTTAAGCAACTGATCATAACTTAAGGAGATGAACCGTGCGGGCCTCGAACTTAGGCAAATGTTATCTTAAGGAGATGAACTGTTGGACCCTCGGACTTAAGAAAATTGAACATAACTTAAGGAGATAAACTGTTGTAGCCTCGGACTTAAGGAAATTGAACATAGCTTAAGGAGATGAACTGTTGGAGCCTCGGACTTAAGAAAATTGAACATAACTTAAGGAGATGAATTGTTGGAGCCTCGGTTTGAAGGTAGTGGCTTCTCCCCTTGACGTTCATCAAGGCCAAAAGGGAGGCATGTGCTAGAGCCTCGGAGTCCAAGCGAGGTGGCCCAGCGGTGGGTCCCGAGCCTCTCCTCCGAGGTTACGACGCATCCCAGACATGGCGGATGGTGCAGCCATGTTGAGGCTTCTCCCCTTGGGCGTTCAGCAAAGCCAAGAGGGAGGCATGTGCTAGAACCTCGGAGTCCGAGCGAGGTGGCCCAGCGGTGGGTCCTGAGCCTCTCCTCCGAGGTTACGACGCATCCCAGACATGGCGGATGGTGCAGCCATGTTGAGGCTTCTCCCCTTGGGCGTTCAGCAAAGCCAAGAGGGAGGCATGTGCTAGAACCTCGGAGTCAGAGCGAGGTGGCCCAGCGGTGGGTCCTGAGCCTCTCCTCCGAGGTTACGACGCATCCCAGACATGGCGGATGGTGCAGCCATGTTGAGGCTTCTCCCCTTGGGCGTTCAACAAGGCCAAAAGGGAGGCATGTGCTAGAGCCTCGGAGTCCAAGCGAGGTGGCCCAGCGGTGGGTCCCGAGCCTCTCCTCCGAGGTTACGACGCATCCCAGACTTGGCGGATGGTGCAGCCATGTTGAGGCTTCTCCCCTTGGGCGTTCAGCAAGGCCAAAAGGTAGGCATGTGCTAGAACCTCGGAGTCCAAGCGAGGTGGCCCAGCGGCGGGTTCCGAGCCTCTCCTCCGAGGTTACGACGTAGTATGATGATTTAACCAACGCATTTTATTGAGCCATAGAAATATTACAAAGGCTGGGAAAGTCATCCAGCATGATACAATTCACTGATAAAAGATCCTGAGGTGTTCAATGTTCCATGGACAGGGTTGTGCCTTGCCGTCCATGTCTTCAATCCAGTAGGTTCCAGGTCGGATTTCTTCTCTGATCTTGTATGGACCTTCTCAGTTCGGTCCTAGGGAGCCAGAATCGGGTTCTTTTGAAGATGGAAAGACCTTCCTGAGCACAAGATCGTTGATTCGGAAAGACCTCTTCTTGACCTTGGAGTTGAAGTACCTTGTCATCTTCCTTTGGTAGGTGCCTAGCCTCAGCTGTGAGTCGTCCCTCTTCTCCTCAATGAAATCGAGGTCTAGCCTCCGGAGCTCGTCGTTGGTCACTTCACTAAAGTGTAGACGCCGTGGAGATGGGAGTCCGACCTCCACGGGGCTCATTGCCTTAGTCCCAAAAGCCATGAGGAAAGGGGTTTCCCCGGTTGGGGTCCTGGTGGTGGTTCGGATTGCCCAAAGTACTCGGGGCAGCTCATCAACCCAAGCTCCCTTGGACACATCAAGCCTCCTTTTCAGGATGTGTTTGATTGTCTTGTTTACGGCTTCAACCTGGCCATTGGCTTGTGGATGGTGAGGTATAGAGAAGTGCTTCTTTATGCCAAGATCTTCACACAGTTCTCTAACCTTCTTGTTATCGAATTGCTTGCCATTGTCTGAGACGATCGAGTAGGGAATTCCGAACCGACAAATGATATTCGTCCATAGGAACTTGGAGGTGTTTGCTTCTGTGATTTTTGCCAGTGGTTCAGCTTCGACCCACTTCGTGAAGTAATCAATGGCCACTATTGCAAAACTTGCGCCTCCTCTACCCTTTGGTAGAGGGCCTATGAGGTCCACACCCCACTTTGAGAAAGGCCAGGGGCTGGAGACTGCAGTCAAATCCTGTGATGGTCGTCTTTGAACGGGAGAGAATCGTTGGCACTTATCACATTTTCGCACAAATTCGAGGGCATCCCGTTTCAGGGTAGGCCAGTAGTATCCTTGTCTCAGTATTTTTTGTGCCAGAGATAGGCCTCCAGAGTGGTTGCCGCACACTCCCTCGTGGACTTCTCGTAATATGTATGTAGCCTCTTCTCCTCCGACACACCGTAAGAGTGGAGATCGGTCGGTAGCACCTGGTCTTTCAGGTATGCTATAATTGGTTGCATCCAGGCAGGAATTTCACCGACCCACATGACATTAGGGGCCTCGGTAGAGGGCAGTAGGAGGTGCTCGATAGGCACTACATTGAGTAGCTCCGAGTCCTTGCTACTAGCCAGCTTCGAGAGTGCGTCCGCATGAGCATTTTCGATGCGGGGAATCTGGATTAACTCGAACTTTTCAAAGGATGGGATGAGGCCCATCACCATTTTCAGATAGGAGGCCATTGTTCTGTCTTTGGCTGAGAAATTACCACTGACTTGGCTAACAACCAGCTGGGAATCACTACTGACGAGTAGCTTCTTTACTTGCATTTCCTTGGCCAGTCTGAGGCCCACAAGGAGTGCTTCATACTCTGCAACATTGTTGGTAGCTTTGAACCCGAACCTCACAGCCGAGAGACAACTCCGGCACCAGAGTCGACATCTCCAGCCGAGCCATCTACGAAGAGGCTCCACGTGGGGAGTTCGACGGGCTCCATGATTTCATCCACCTCGGGTAGGTTGGCGAATTCAGCAACAAAGTCTGCTAACGCTTGCCCTTTGATGGCCGCCCTTGCTTTGAACACAAGGTCAAATTCACTTAGTTCCACTGCCCATTTCAACAATCTTCCCGAGGCATCGGGCTTCTGGAGTACTTGCCTCAGGGAAAAATTTGTAAGTACATGGATGGTATGAGCTTGGAAGTAAGGTCTCAATTTCCTAGAGGCCGTGATTAAAGCCAAAGCAAGCTTCTCCATGTCGGGGTATCGGGTCTCCGGCAATAGGAGTGCTTTACTCGTGTAGTAGACGGGAAGTTGGGTGGACCCTTCTTCTCGAATCAAAACCGAACTGATGGCGTCATTGGAGACAGCGAGATATAGTTGCAATATATCGCCGGGCTTCGGCTTGGAGAGGAGGGGGGCTGCCCCAAGTGCCTTTTTAATCCTTGAAAGGCCTCTTGGCATTCCTCAGTCCATTGGAATTTCTTCCCAGCCTTGAGCACTTTGAAAAATGGGAGGCACTTGTCAGTTGCTTTGGAGACGAAGCGACTAAGTGCTGCCACTCGCCCGGTTAAGCTTTGCACCTCCTTTGGCTTTTGAGGGGACCTCATTTGGCACAGAGCCTCAATCTTCTCGGGATTTGCTTCAATTCCCCGCTGGTTAACCATGTACCCCAAGAACTTGCCGGAAGCCACCCCGAAGGCACATTTAAGCGGGTTGAGCCTCATCCTGTACCTTCTCAAGATTTGGCAGGTGTTGTTGAGGTGCGCTACGTGGTTCTCTGCCTCTAAGCTTTTCACCAGCATGTCATCCACGTAGACCTCCATTGTTTTGCCGATGAGGTCGGTAAACATTTTGTTCACAAGTCTTTGGTAAGTTGCTCCAGCGTTCTTCAACCCGAAAGGCATCATTCTATAGCAATAGAGGCCTCGATCCGTGATGAAAGAGGTGTGCTCCTCATCGGCCGGGTGCATGGGGATCTGGTTGTATCCGGAGTATGCATCCATGAAGCTCAATAACTCATGCCCAGCCGTGGAGTCCACCAATTGGTCAATTCTTGGAAGCGGAAAACTATCTTTCGGGCAAGCTCTATTAAGGTTGGTGAAGTCGATGCATACTCGCCATTTACCGTTGTGTTTCTTAACCAAGACCGGGTTGGAGACCCACTTCGGATAGGTGGCCTCCCTGATGAAGCCATTTTGGATTAGCTTCTGAACCTCTTCCTTTAGGGCCTCGTACCTTTCAGGATTGAGGGCTCTCCCTTTTTGTCTATGCGGGGCAAAATTAGGATCGATTTTCAAGTGGTGACTGCTGACTTTGGGGTCTATGCCCACCATGTCCTCATGCCTCCAGGCGAAGACGTCCAAATTCTTGCCTAGGAAATCCTTAATCTTTTTTCTCAATATGTCAGATAAGCCCCTGCCTATTTTCAGCACCTTGGACGGATCTCGTGGGTCGGCTGAGAAGCTCTCAAGTTCCTCTACAGGGGAGGCTTGAGGCTCGTGTTCCATTATGCGGGGGTCGATCTCATCAACGATCATTGCCTCCTGAACGAGGGGTGCGTCAATCATATCAACATCTTCCTAGTTAGTGGGAACGTCACCTGGGACATCTGCCATGACCACATCAGCCATGATCACGTGGACGTCCCGGGGCTCTACCTTCTTAATGGAGCTCAGATAACACTCTCGCGAACCTCTCTGGTCGCCTCTCACCGTTGCCACCCCATTTTCTGTTGGGAATTTCATGCATAGGTGGTGGATGGAGGTGACTGCTCCCAATTCCTTTAGGGACGGTCTGCCCAAGACTCCGTGATAGGCCGATCGACTGTCGACTACGAGGAACTCCATAAAGTTCATTGTAGTTTGAGGAGATTCTCCCATCTCCACTGCTAGTGTTATCCTTCCCCTCGGAGTGATACTATCTCCGGTAAATCCGTACAATGGAGTGGTGGTGGGCGTCAACTGGTGGTCCAATATCATCTTGTCAAAGGCGGACCCGAATAAGATGTTGACGGAGCTGCCGTTGTCGACTAGCATTCGTTTGAGCCCATTTCGGGCTATGACAGCTCTCACCACCAGCGCATCGCAGTGGGGGTAATGAACTCCTTCGGCGTCTTCCTGGGTGAAGACAATGGGTGGTACTTGGTTTCTTCGAGAGCTACTATCCACAATGTAGCTTGTCAGAGGGGGGTGCTTAGCCTCCCTAGCATAATTTCTTTTGGCGTTCCGTGTTTCACAGCCAACGTAAGGGCCTCCAAATATGGTATCTATCTCGTGGATAGGGGCCTCATCTTGAGCTTGCCTGTTCCTTTGGTGTCTACGCCCTTCCCTGGGCCTCTCCGTGTCTTGCTCTCTTCGCCTTGGGGAGACATCCCTTTAACGAGGAGCGGTCGCCTCACGCCCATGTCGGTTGTCTTGCCTGGGCGGGGGCCTGTTGGCCTGGGGCGAGTTATGTCTTTCCCTGGCGGGTTCTTGCCGCGAGCGGTGTGCATAGTCTCTGCAATCCGCGGTGTCGTGCCCGTAGGACCTATGGTGCAAACAGTATCCAGGGAGGTTCGGATTGGACCTATTTCTAGGTGCAAAACCTCGACCTCGACCTTGGCCTCTCCCTCTACGGGGTCCCTGATGCGCCTGTAGCTGATGTGGGTCAGCGGTTGGGTTGACATCCTCATACGCCAAGGTTGGTACCGCGTTCAGAGTTGTGGCAACTAGGGCTTGGCCAGAGTTCTCATTTCCAGATCGGTTCATCTGGTAGTCCATGAGGTGGGAGGTCGGTCCCCTACCTCGCTGTCTCTGTGGAGGTGGGAGGCCCCTGCTTGCCCTGTTTCTATGCTCAATCAATTTTTCATTGATTATCTCTCTTCTCATCATTTCTAGTAGGGCGTCATAGGTGGTTGGGTCTTGATTCTGCACATCCCTCCAGAATAGGGTGTTCATGTTCAATCCTCCTCTTAATGCAGATAGGGCTTCCCTGTCGGTGACTTGTACACAGTAGGTCATCTCGTCGGTGAAGCGGGATAGGAAGCTTTTCAAGGACTCGCCATGCGCCTGTCTCATGTCTTGAAGACGCTGAATGGGGGCCTCTCCTTCCTTGCTCACTGCAAACCTCTTCAAGAAGGTAGTTTTGAACTCGGGCCAGCTTCGGATGCTCCCAAATGGTAGCCTACTATACCAGATCTCAGCCGCTCCGCTGAGGGTTAAATGAAATGCTCTGCACTTCACAGCTGGAGTGGCGTCCCTCAGGCTCATGTGAGTTTTGTAAGCGTTGAGGTGCTTCTCTGGGTCACCTCTCCCGTCATACTTTGGTATTTTTGGCATGACATAGTGGCTCGGGACCTGGGCATATCTTAGTTCCCTCGAGAATGGCAGGTTCTCATCATCATCGTCCAAGTCACAGGACCTCTGTTGCTCCTCAGAATCATAATCTTCGGCCTCGTACCTAGGTTGTTGGTGAGAGGGTCCTGGCCGGTTCCTAGCCTCTTCCTCCCTCCTTTGCGGCCTACTTCTAGGCGGGACAGCGCGGGGGCATTTTCATGCCTTCTCTCCGGCTGTTGGGGCATCGGAGGTGGAGGCTGTGGCCTCGTCCGAGGCTGTTGAGCCTGCTGTTGACTGGGCCTTGGTTTGGCAGGGCTGATTCTGTCAAAAACACTTCCTGCTCTCCTCTGTCTTGGGTCTTGCTCATACGGAGGTGGAAAGTTATCATGGCTCATTTGGACCTCGGAGGGTCGGCCAGATGCATAATTGGAGGAAATGTCAACTCCCACTTCCCTTTCGAATGGACTTTCACCTCGGCCATAGTCTGGCGAGGTAGCCCTATGACTTTGGACCTCGTCCTCTTGCTGATAGTGCCCATGGGGGGCATATGGAGGAATGGGAAAACCTCCTTGGCCTTGCATCTGGGCCATGAGCTCCCTCATGGCCAAGTTTTGGTTAGCTATGTCCCTCATGTTGGCTGCCATAGTAGCCATTTCTCTTGATAGTCGTGCCGTCGCACGCATCCCACCTCTCCTTTGGTGGTGGTGGAGCCTTTGCCAAGCTGCTGGGCAGCAGGCTGGGGAGACACATTCGTATTTTCTCTTACCCTCCTTGGGGGAGTATCTTCGTTAGAGCTCATTATTCCTTTATGCCAATCTTAGATTCCTCCAAGTGGTAGGGGTTCCTCCTGTTCTCTTTCAAGAACAAATCCTCTTTCAAGGGGGGTTGCCCAAATGTTTTTTTTTCCAGCAAGCTTTTACCACAAGGTTGCTCGTGGTTATGGTATGGCTTCCCACAGACGGCGCCAATCTGTTGACCCCAAAAAGTGCACCAACAGATGCCGGTCCCACCCGCGCTTGCGTGGGCGAATGTCCAACACGCTAAGACACGTGGACGGTCTATGATAAGCGGTTCAAATGGGCGTGGGAGTAGCCCAACGACGCGGGACGGTGACGTTCAGAATCCGGCTAGTTATTCGTGATCCGATTGTAAAATAATTACCAACCGGTGCTCGTAAATGTATAAGTAAAAGTGTATAAACTCAATTTGTGTATTGCAAGTAAGATGAGAGAGAGTTGAGTAAATGTAGTTTTTAGTATTGATTCTCGCATTAGCCCTTTGACACTATACAATGGGGATATTTATAGTGATACATATGGAATGGGGACCCTTGGATGAAGTGGCACGTGGCCTCATCTCCATAGTTTAAATGTCTGTTCATAGGTATGGGATTTGACTTGCTAGCTTACGGCGCATTTATTGTTTGTGCAGGACCTCCGTGCTAATGACAAGACTTGACCTTTATGCTTATGACAAACATTCCATCAATCATTCGAATAAGATCTATGCAGGGGATCCCTTGGGAGAAGTGACCATGGAGGATGTTTCCTTGTGGTTGAGGCTCGCGCATCAACTTCGGGGCTTCGTCCATTCGAGGACCTCAGCTACAACAGAACCTTCCACGCCTCGGGACATGGGCCTCGGTTAGAAGCAGTTCGGGTGTAACCCACCTCGGCAATGTGGGCCACCTCGACAGGAATGCCGCGTGGATCAGGATGAGTGGCCTACTGGCCCAGGTGGATAGGACAAGTGTGGCAACATGCAACAATAACTTTAACTTCGGATATATGGGAAGGGATTAATAAAAGAGCATATATAGCTGCAACTGTACATTAGATAGACCCACTTTGGTGCATGTATAAAAAAATTATTGTTTTTAGAATTATTGAGTTTCCTTACAACACTAATAATATATTTAATGCTATTGTTAGTATTGTTAGAGAATATCATTGCGAAAGTAAAATTCGTTCATTTACTTTCGATAATACTAGTGTTAATAAAGTAGTTGTCGAAAATTTGCATAGGGTACTGCAACCTGATTTTGGTGGATATTTGTTTCATATTCGTTGTGTATGTCATATTTTGAATTTAATTGTCCAATATGGTTTAAAACATATACATGATGAATTTCAAAATATTAGGAACGCACTAATATATATCACAATCTCCGCTAGTAGAAAACAAGCATTTGAGAATTATTGTATTGAAATAGGAGTGCAAAATGCTAAAACATTTGTAGGTCATAGGTAGAACTCTACTTACTTGTTATTAAAGTCATGTGAAGGTTTTGAATATTTAATAACTGATTTTTATAATAATAGACATGTTAGAAGTGATGATGAGGTGTGTTGACTGAACGTGATTAACATTTAGCTTTGAAAGCTAAAAGATTTGTGACATCTTTTTATGAAACCACTAAAATTTTATCGGGCATTTACTATCCCACCAGCTGTATGGTTCTTGAACGTTTTTATATAATTGCAAGAAGATTTCATAAATACAGAAATGACCCTGATTTTAATGAAATTATAATTGTTATGGAATTAAAATTTAGAAAATATTGTGAAGATTTGCCTATGTTATTTCCTTTAGCATGTGTGATAGACCCCCGATATAATTTATCGGGAACTAAATAAATAATTGATCAAATTTCAAACGCCTTAACATTTGATACGCTTATCACATATAGAAATTTAGAGCAAACATTATGTAAAATGTATGAATTATATGCAAACCGAATGGGTACCAATATTAGTCGGGTATCATCTGCACCTATTCCTTCCGCTGAAATTAAAGAAGAAGATGCGGAAATATTTAATTTATTTAAAGGCATTAATTCGTATAGATTTGATTCATCTGCAATGTGTTCATCTACTACCACTGCCACTGCCATGTCGTCACTATCTATATCTCATTCTCATCAAACATCTACGAGCTCAAGCCATAATGCATTGCCTGCTGAATTAATTGATTATTTCAACCAGAATATGCCAATAGATAAAAAAATTAAAAAAAATTCAGACGAAGTAATTGAATTCTGGCAAAGGTATGACGACGTTGGCCAGTTATATCTGCGATTGCAAAAGATCTGCTGACACCTCCGGTTAGCACTATTATTTCGGAATTTGCTTTTAGTGCAGGTAAAAGAGTTTTGAGCGAGGTCAGGAGCCGACTGAAAGAAAATATTTTAGAAGTATTAATGTGCATTAAAGATTGGCACGACGCTTATTTTTTACTACAAGATAAATATGTCGAAATTGCATGTCGTCAAGTAAGTGATATTTGATTTAATTATGTTGATGAAACTTTTCTTTTCTTATAGTTACTTTTAATTTTCTTTAAAAAATTGTACACACTACAAAAAATTGTTCGTGTACAATTTTTAATTTCGTCTACTGAAAATTTAAGTAGTCGGTCCCAAACCCGGATAAAGGATGAGAGTTTATATTTTATTTATTTTAAAAAGAAAATAATAAAATAATAAAGATTTCATTTTTATTTTTTTCTATCTCTTTTAGTTAAAAAGAAAAAGAAAAAAAATTCGTTTCCACCAATTTAATTAAATTTTTGTTAGTAGTTGGTACTATTACTACTATATATCTACATTTTAAATTCTTTCTCGAATAACGCTGTGCGTACATTTGCATATAATTTTCAAAGTAAATTCTTTCTGAAAATTGAACGTGTAATCGAATGATTGCCCTTTCAATTGTCAGAAGTCTCTCACTTCGAAAATTATATATAATCTTCGAAGTGAAAAACTTCTATATAATCTTCAAAGTGAAGACTTCTGACAATTGAAAGGGCATTCTATTACCCTTTCAATTTCTAGAAGGGATTTACTTCGAAAATTATATGTAAGGGGAAGTACAGCGTTGTTTGAAAAAATAATTTTTAATACTATTTTAAATTTTCTTTAAAAAATTGTACACGAACAAACAAACAAACAACACAATTTTTAACTTCGCCTATTCTAAATTTAAGTAGCCGGTCCCAAGCCCGGATAAAAGAGGAGGATTTAAATTTTTTACTTAGTTTTTTATATATAATTCACGATTTAAAAATTAAAATTACTTTTTTATTTTTCAATTTACCTATTTGTTTCCAAAAAATAAAAATAAAACGACGTCTGCTCCCGAGCCGGGCTCGGCTCGGCCCACGAGCCCGTCAAGCTCTCCCATTTTTGAACGAGCCGAGCTCGGCTCGTGGCGACCCCTAGCCGAGCTTGTGCTTTCATGGGCCGAGCCGGCTCGACTCGGTCCATTGACAACCCTAAGGAGACTTGCACTAGTGCTCTTCTTTGTGGAGAGAGAAATGTACTCAATGATGCTCTAAACGGGGCCTCACAATTTGACTGTCTTTTTGGGAAATTTATCTCAAGGACCTTGTTACTCAAACAGAGGGATGGCATAATGCTTTATCCTAATGTCCATAAAAATCATAACTCTAATTGTATTTAGCCGAACTAGAATTTTTAATAGACTTTGGAAAAAAGTTATGGAAGTGTGTGAATGAAAAGTTTTGGATCTCGTAAATTTTGTGGTTTAGATTTATTGTAGCTAATCATCCTCAATGTAGTTTAAAGAAAATGTTGAAATTTTGAGTGTATTATTGCTATGAGGATAATCATCATCGAGTAAAAGCTTTATTGGTAGCAATTTATAAATTTCCAAGTGTTTGATTAATGATGATTCCCGTGCTTAAAATATTATCAATTAGGACAACGAATAATTACTTCTTTTTAAAAGTTAATAGGAACACAGTAAGAAAAGATTCTTTAGTAGCCAAGACAAAATTTAGGTAGAGAAATATGAATAATGCTATTAGCAGTCGCTCACTACTGTAGTCGCTCTACGTGGTATACATGTTACGGTTAATGATATGATGCACAAGGCAATTGAAAAACTACCACATTAATGCATCCAATAACTAACCGCCACATGTATACCACGTAGGGCAACTATGACAGTGAGCAACTGCAAATAGCCTTATTCAGAGAAAGATTCATTGAACGTGGTCCCATAATAGTCTAAAGATCTGCAATTATCCATGAAGATTAATTGTCGAGATTTGTGTTGAAGATTTATTGTTGAAGGTCTACAATTATACATGAAGATTCGTGTTGAAGATTTATTGTCGAAGTTCTACAATTATACATGAAGATTCGTGTTGAAGATTTATTGTCGAAGTTCTACAATTATACATGAAGATTCGTGTTGAAGATTTATTGTCGAAGTTCTACAATTATACATGAAGATTCGTGTTGAAGATTTATTGTCGAGATTCGTGTAGTGTAGATTAACAATAGTTTGAATTATTTTTTAATTTATTTGTATTGAATTCGATGATATTTCAATTATTTTAATGTTCGGATGAACAAAAAAACTTTGGCTAATAATTATTTAATTCAAAAGATGTGATACAACAAATTAATTACTTATCCAATCGTTAAGCTACACATGTACAAAGTTATTTTGTTAAACTTTTTACTCTGGAAAATATGTTTTTCTTTTTCTTCTTTTTTTCTATATGAAATATTTGAGTAGCAAGTTGGTTTCTAATTAAAAAGAAGAAGAAGAAGAAGAAGAAGAAAAAAAAAGAATAAGTATATCTTCATTCTTTCATAGTAGTTGCACAATTCATCTTTAATAATAAAAAGGTTCATTTGAAGCCCATATTTGGTTTAGTCAGTAAGTTGATAAAAGTAAGTCAAAATTAACATAAGAGGACTATAAGATAATTTAAGAGAAATTTAAACCATTTTTATGATATTGATTGTAACTACATAACAAAAGTAGATTTGCTCTCTCTCTCTCTCTCTCTCTCTCTCTCTCTCTCGCTCTCTCTCTCTCTCTTTTAAGTAAAGGAAAAGAAAATCTCTACGTCAAGAAAATTTAGAAATATAATCCTTATTTAAATTGGCAAGATGTTTAAATAAAAATTTAACTTCAATCTCACCAACATTATAGTCAAGGTAAGAAATACGATCGGCATCATTCATTTTCAAAATGTATGAATTTTATTGCTCAACTTACAATTTAGTTCAATGAGTTAATTTCAATGTTGGCTTGAAGGGTCGGCACATGGTGCATTTTGTCCCCACTCGAGCAAAAGTGATTTAGCCCCCGTTTGATCCTCATTTTTACCCAAAAATGCATTTTTCCCATCACATCAATGTAGGACCTACACAATATTATATGTTTTGTTTTGAATTCAAAAGGTATAAAATTCCAATTTCACCCATGGTCTCTCGGCTGAGTGGTTTTGGGATGGAAAGTTAGTGGGCAAGGGCAAGGGCAAATTTTGGAAAAGAAGAACTCTTGGTCTCTGAGTAAATCACGTGGGTTGGCAAGCAAATAATGAGCAACGGTCCAAAAATTCATTATTGTGCAAAATTAATGGGGACCAAACAACCCCTTAGCTGAAATTAAATTTCTCTAGATCAAAACTACAGTTATGTTTGGCTCCTATTTTTTCAAAAATTCATTTTTTTTTCAAAACATATTTTTAACTACACATTCTCTCATAAAATAATATTACATGTAAAACGAAAATATGTTCTTATTTTTTAACGTTATATTCTTCAAAAACAATACTATTTCAAATTACATTTTTCTCAAAATTACAAGTTATTGGACCCTAACAAGGGCTAGAGGGTATGGTAGTGATTAAAATTAGATTTTTTAATAGATTGTGATAGAAACTTTGAAGTGTGTAGTTGAAAAATTGTGAGACCCATAAAAGATGTAATAAATATTGATTGTGAGACTTTGATTTAGAATAAATTCAGATTTTAATTCCAAAACAAACTCTTAATTAATTGCAATTTATCTAACTTGACCAAGAAAGTAGACTTACCCTAATGCTCTTCCTTTATAGAGAAGAAATGTAATCAATAATGATCTAAACGGGTCCCACAATTTGATTGACTTTTTTGGAAATTTATCCCAAATTCTCGTAAAAATCATAACCCTAATTGTATTAAGCCGAATTAGATAAAAATAAATTTTTTACTAGACTTAAAAAAAAAGTTATTGAAGCGTGAAAATAAAAAGTTTGTGGATTTCGTGAAATGTATGTGTTACGTGCTGACACACTTGTTGACCCACTGAGGCCCATGGCCGCCGAAGCCCTTAGGCCCACAAAGAATCAGGAACTACTTGAAACACGGCCTATGACGTGGCCCAGAGTGCCAGAATGCCAAGGTGCTGTAGCCTAAGTGGTTCATATTTTCGAGGTTGTTCATATCGAGGCCCATCATGCTGAAGCCTTGGAGCATCTCTCGTATCACTTCTCCCCCAAAGATCCAGCCTAACACAAGAATCCTCTTTGAATGATTGATGGGACACCCATCATAGGGCGCCTGTGTCTTGTCTTGCCAAAATAGAGGCGACTTTGCCGATTAATAAATGTACAGTTGGCTAGGAGGTCAAACTTGACACCTACAGTTTGACATGTAAATTAATAAGATTAGGCCCGCATACTCCCCACTGAGAGCCACAATCTAACTTGTAACGTTATAAATACTCCCACATGTACCCCATACAAAGGTTAATGCAAGATTCAATACAAGAACAAATATAACATTCTTTACATTTCACTCTCTTGCAATATACACGAGTTCATATACAAATCCTACAAATATCGATTGATAATTATTGTACAATTGTTATGTAAACATCTCGTCGGATTTCGAATGTTCTCATCCCGTGCCTTTGAGTCGCTCCCATGCCCCTGTTCTACCAGTTCTAGACCATCCACGTGTCTTAGTGTGTTGGACCAGGCTTACGTGCGCGAGGGTGGGTCCAGTATCTGTTGGCAACATATTCTAGGGTCAACAGATTGACGCCATCTATGGGAAACCATAATATAACCACAAGCAATCATGTGGTGAAACCTGACTGAAAGAAGAACATTCAAACATCCCCTTTGAAAAATGATTTGTTCTTGAAAAAGAGCAAGAGAAAGCCCCATAAGTTTGAAAAATTTGAAATTAAAACTTAGAAGAAAAAATGAGCTCAGATAAAGATGTGCCCCCCAGGAGAGTAGGAGAAAATGCAGGAGCGACCCCAGCAGTTCGTCGCAAGACTTACCACCATCACCAGAGATGTGGTACAAGAATGGCCACCCAAATCTCATGGGAAATGGCTGTCGACATGAGAAACATCGCGAGCCAGAATATGGCTATGAGGGAGCTCATGGCCAAGATGCAGGGCTAGGAAGGTTTCCCTATGCCTCCCTATGCACCCCAATGGCAATATCAACAAGAAGAAGAGGTCCAAAGCCAAAGGGTTGCATCACCGGACTATAATTAGGGTGGTATTCTTCTGGAAAGGGAAGTAGAAGTTGACATTTCTTCCAGCTATGCTTCCGGCCGACCTATCGAGGTCCCATATAACCAAGATAACTTCCCACCTGCTATAAGCCGGAGCAAAGACACAGGAGGTCAAACAGTGTTTTTGATAGAATCAGCCCAGCTGAGCCGAGGCACAGAACGCAACAACAACCTCGTGAGCCTCGGGTGAGGCCACAGCCCCACCTCTGACAACTCAGCAACCGGAGGAAAGGCATGAAAATGTCCCCATGTTGCTCCGCCTAGAAATAAGCGTCAAAGAAGGGAGGAGGAGGCTAGAAACCAGGCTTATGCATCACACTCGCCCCCAAGATATGAGGTTGACGAAAATAATGACTCAGATGAACAGTGGTGGTCCTGTAACCTAGATGATGACGATGAAAATCTACTGTTTTTAAGAGAATTAAGAAGCGCCCAAGTACTAGGCCACTATATCATGCCTAAAATACCAAAATATGACGGGAGAGGCGACCTGGAGAAACACTTGAACGCCTATAAGACCCACATGAGCTTGAGAGGAGCCACTTCGACAATGAAGTGTAGAGCCTTCCACTTAATGCTTAGTGGAGCCGCCGAAATTTGGTACAACAGGCTGCCACCAGGAAGTATAAGAAGTTGGCCAGAGTTCCCAACCACCTTCCTAAAGAGGTTCGTTGTGTGTAAGGAATGAGATGCCCCTATCCAGTGCCTTCAAGACATGAGACAGACGCATGGAAAATCCCTAAAGAACTTCTTATCACGCTTTATTGATGAAATGACATACTGCGTGCAAGTCATTGATCGTGAGGCCTTATTAGCTCTAAGGGATGGTTTGAATATGAACACCCTGTTCTGGAGGAATGTACAAAACTAGGATCCCACCACCTATGATCCCCTGCTTAAAATGATGAGGCGATAAATAATCAATGAAGAATCGATTGAACACGGGGATAGAGCCAGCAGACAAAAGCGGTGTGCCAGAGGGCCGACATCCCACTTGATGGACTACCAGATGAACCAAGCTGGTAATGAAAGCTCAGGGCAAGCACTCGCCACCACCACTTTGAATGCAATGCCAACCTTGGCATATGAAGATGTCAATCCTACGATCGATAATTAGCAGGCTGGAACTTCACGACAGGCCCCCGCAGAGGCAGAGGTCGAGGGTATGGTTCAGGACCTAGGAATAGGTCGAACCAAAATCTCCCTGAGTATTGTACGTACCATCGTTCATACAGCCACGATACCATCGATTGTTGTGATTATGCACACCACACTCGAGATAAAAGAAATGAATCACCCTAGGCGAACAGGCCTCCACCTAGGTATAATCAGCAACCTAGGCGTGAGGGGGCCACCCCTGCCAGCGGGATACATCTTCTCGCAGAAGGTAGTATGATGAGGAAAGGCCCAATGAAGGATGTAGGCATCGTAGAGGTCGTCAGGAACTGCGCCCTTGTTGACAGCTACATTGTAGGCAGCGGCTCTTGGAGAAATCAAGCGCCACCCATCGTCTTCACCCAAGAAGACTCTAAGAGAGTTTACTACCCCCACTACGATGCACTTGTGGTAAGGGCCAAGGTGGCCCGGAATAGGCTCAAACGAATGCTTATCGACAATGGCAGCTCTGTTAACATCCTATTTGGGTCTACCTTTGACAAGATGATCTCAGACCATGAGTTGATGCCCACCACAACTCCCTTGTATGGATTTACAGACAACAGCATCACTCCAAGGGGAAAGATCGTCCTCTCAGTAGAGATGGGGGAATCACCCCAAACCACGATGAACTTCATGGAGTTCCTCATTATTGACGGCCATTCAGCCTACCATAGAGTGTTAGGTAGACTAGCCCTAAAAGAATTAGAAGCTGTCACCTCCATCTACCACCTATGTATGAAGTTCCCAGCTGAAAATAGAGTGGCGACAGTGAGATGTGACAAAAGAGGATCTAGGGATTGCTATCTGAGCTCCATTAGGAAGGTTGAGCCCTAGGACGTACATGTCATCATCGTAGACATGGACATGACTGACGTCCTAGGCGAGGCTCCTGAACGAGAAGACGTTGAGATGATCAATGCACCTCCCTAGTAGGAAGAGTTACTCATGCTTGATGAGATTGACCCTTGTGTGACTGAACATGTACCTCAGATAACCCCAATTGAGGAGTTGGAGAACTTTTCGGTGGACTCCCAGAACCCCCACTAAAGTGTTGAAAGTGGGCAAGGGTTTACCTAATGACTTGGAAGAGAAACTGAAGGACTTCCTGTGTAGGAACCTCGATGTCTTTGCTTGGAGGCAAGAGGACATGGTACGCATAGACCCCAAGGTTAGTTGCCACCACCTGAAAATCGATCCCAAGGTTGCCGCGTATAGACAAAAAAGAAGAGCCCTCAACCCAGAGATGTATGAGGCCCTAAAAGAAAAAGTGTAGAACTTAATCCAGAATGTCTTCATCAGAGAGGCCATTTACCCTAAATGGATCTCCAACCCGGTGCTAGTCAAGAAGCACAATGGCAAATGGAGGGTACGTATCGACTTTACTAACCTTAACAAAGCATGCCCCAAAGATAGCTTCCCACTTCCAAGGATCGACCAATTGGTAAACTCCACCGTCGGGCATGAGCTTCTAAGTTTTATGGATGCCTATTTAGGCTACAATCAGATCCCCATGTACTCGGCCGATGAGGAAAGCACCTCCTTTATAACTGACAAAGGCCTTTACTGCTGCAAAATGATGCCCATTGGGTTAAAAAATGCTAGGGCTACATACCAAAGGCTTGTCAACAAAATGTTTGTGGACCTCATCTGCAGGACGGTGGAAGTCTATGTAGGTGATATGCTTGTGAAAGTTTGAAGGCAGATGACCATGTGACGCACTTGAATGATACCTTTCGAATCCTAAGAAGATACAGAATGAAGCTCAATCTCCTCAAGTACGCTTTCGACATTACCTCTGACAAATTATTGTTGTACATGGTCAACCAAAGAGGAATCAAGGCCAATCTCGAAAAGATCAATGCCCTGCTCGAAATGAGATCACCACAGAAACCAAAGGAAGTCCAAAGCCTAACTGGATGGGTGGCAAGGCTCAGCCGCTTTGTCTCCAAGGCTACCGATAAATGTCTCTCGTTCTTCAAAGTATTGAAAGCCGAGAAGAAGTTCCAATGGACAGAGGATTGTGAAGAGGCCTTCCAGGGCCTGAAAAGGCATCTAGGGCAGGCCCCCTCCTTTCCAAGCCAAAGCCTAGCGATATTCTTCAATTATACCTAGCCGTCTGCAGTGAGGCCATCAGCGCAGTCCTAATTCAAGAGGAAGGAATCACCCAACTCCCCATGTATTACACCAATAAGATACTTCTATCCCTGGAAACTCACTACCTTGATATGGAGAAGCTGGCCTTGGCCTTGGTTACAGCTTCTAGGAAGCTGAGGCCCTGCTTCCAAGCTCACACCATTCACGTGCTGACCAACTTTTCCCTAAGGCAAGTGCTTCAGAAGCCCGACGCCTTGAGGAGACTATTGAAATGGGCAGTGGAGCTAAGCGAATTTGATATTGTCTTCAGGATAAGGGCAGCCATCAAGGGCCAAGCCTTAGCTGATTTTGTGGCGAAGTTTGCCAACGTGCCTGAGGTAGAAGAGGTTATGGAACCTGTCGAGCCCCCCACATGGAACTTGTTCGTGGATTGTTCGGCTAGAGAAATCAGATCGGGAGCTGGGGTAGTCCTTGTAAGCCCAGAAGGTCATAAGCTGAACTCAGCAGTAAGGTTCAAATTTAAGGCCACCAACAATGTGGCAGAGTATGAGGCACTCCTTGCAAGCCTCAGATTAGCAAAAGAAATGTAAGTAAGGAGGCTAATTATCAACAGTAATTCCCAACTGGTTGTAAATCAAGTGAATGGCAACTTCTCAGCTAGGGACAAAATCATGGCCTCTTACTTGAAAATGGCGATGAACCTCCTCTTATCTTTTGAAAAGTTTGAACTGATCCAAATTTCTTATGTTGAGAACGCACACACTGATGCACTTTCCAAACTTGCGAGCAGCAAGGATTCCAAACAACTTGCAATAGTACTAATTGAGCACCTCCTCAAACCATCTATCGAGGCCCCTAATATGATGTGGGTAGAAGGCACTCCGACCTAGATGTAGCCTATCTAAAGGACCAGGTCCTACCCACCAACAAGGACAAGGCCTACAAACTGAGAAGGAGGTCAGCTCATTTTGTGTTCATTGATGACGTGCTTTATAAGAGAAGTTTTTCCTCCCTACTTATTCAATGTGTGGGCGGGGAAGAGGCCACCTATATTCTAAAAGTCCATGAAGGTATTTGTGGCAACCACTCCGGAGGCCTAGCCCTAGCACGAAAGTTATTGAGGCAGGGATACTACTGGCCCACTTTGAAAAATGATGCTCTTCAATTTGTGCGAAAATGTGACAAATGCCAACGTTTCTCTCCCATCCAAAGGCAACCTTCACAAGAACTGATTGCCGTCTCCAGCCCCTCGCCTTTCTCTAAATGGGGCGTGGATCTCATAGGTCCCCTACCAAAAGATAGAGGAGTTTCAAACTTTGAAATTGTGGCCATTGATTACTTCACGAAGTGGGTCGAGGCTGAACCACTGGGGAAAATCACAGAAGCAAACACTTTCAAGTTCTTGTGGAAGAACATTATTTGTCAGTTCGAGATTCTCCACTCTATAGTCTCGGATAATGGAAAGCAATTTGACAACAAGAAAGTTAGGAGCTTATCTAAAGAGCTTGGCATAAAGAAATGGTCAGGTCGAGGCTATGAACAAAACAATCAAGCATGTCCTCAAAAGGAAACTTGATGTGTGAAAAGAGACCTGGGTTGACGAGCTACCATAAGTCCTTTGGGCAATCCGTACTACAACCAGGACCCCAACTAGGAAAATACCCTTCATGAAGGCTTATGGTACCGAGGCGATGAGTCCCGTTGAGGTATGATTACCATAACGTCGACACTTACACTTCGATGAAATAACTAACGATGAGCTTCGAAGGCTCGACCTCGACTTTCTTGATGAAAGAAGGGATGAATCCCAGCAAAGACTTGTTAGCTACCAAAAGAAGATGATGAAATACTACAACTCCAAGGTGAAGAAGAGGTCATTCCGAATCAATGACCTCATCCTCAAGAGGGTCTTCCTCTCCTCCAAGGAACCAGGCGTAGGTACCTTAGGTCCAAACTGGGAAGGCCCATACAGAGTCAGAGAAAGATTTGATCCGATACCTACTAGATTGAAGACATGGATGGCAAGGCACAGCCTCGTCCATGGAAAATTGATCATCTCCAAATTTATTATTAGTGATTGTACCACCTTGCTGGATGATCTTTCCCAGCTCATGTATCAAATTTAAAATTTCAACAAATTTCTAGTTTGCTTAAGTTCAACAAATTTCTCCAAGTGTGGGCACCTTAGAGGAGAGTTCCAAATCCCAACTCTAGGTCACCTCGCCAGAACTCTGAGACTTACACCACATGCCTCCCTTTGACGAGGCTGAACGCCAAAGGGAGAAGCTCCTTCATGGCTGCACCATCCACTATATAGGGAGACGTGGGAGCCTCGGAGGAGAGGTCTAGATTCTAAGTCTGGGTCACCTTGTCTGAACTCTGTGGTGCACGCCACATACCTCCCTTTGGTGAGGTTGAACGCCAAAGGAAAAGCCCCTACATGGCTGTACGATCTACCATGTAGGGAAGCGTGGGCATCATCCCAACTCTGGGTCACCTCGCCTGAATTCTGAAGCGTACACCACATGCCTCCCTTTAGCGAGGTTGAATGTAAAAGGAAGAAGCATCTGCTCAGATTCTGCACGACGAGGTTCATTCATTATCACTCAGGTTATGAGGTTATTAAATTTGCTTGAGTATAACACTTAAGTTTAATCTTATTTGAGGTGCCAATCATGTGGCTTGAGTTATTATTTCAAATTATTGGCTCATCCTTAAGCTCGATTGCTTGACGAGGCCGATTTACTTAAAAAACAACATATATCAGAAAATAGACAGAATGTTGCAAAATATGGCATTCATTGGTCTTGGACAAATTACAAGAGGTAGGCCCAAGGCCTGTACATCAGAATAAACTGAAAGTAAACTACACTATGCTTGGATAGATAGTGAAGCTGCCTCGACAGAAGGTGTCTCCACAGCTTGAGCTTCAGAATTATCTTTATTCTCTTCAGTCGCTTCGCCACCGACTGCTTCCTCAGCAGGGGTCTAAGGGACTTCGTCCACAAACTCTAACCTCAGTTGAGATAGGTCATTTTTTGGGTAGAGCTACTCAGCCCTCTCCATCATCTCAGCATAAGCGAAGTTTCTCCAGTATAAGTCGAAGCGTTGATACTCCTCAGAGAGATGGAAGTTTGCAATAATCCTTAACTGCCTCCTCCTTGGCTATCTCGGCCTCTCTTCCAGCCTTCTACAGCTCATCTATATGCCACTTTATTTGGCCCTCCAGAAACTTGTATGCACCGTTGGCCCTGATCAGCTCTAAATTAGCCTTGTCCAAGGTCTCAGCAGTTATCTTCTAGTGATTGTTAGAAATCTCCACTTTCTTGGTGAGAGAAGCTACCTCACATTGAGATTTATAAACCTCCTTCTTTAAGGCCTCAAATTGGGCCAAGGCAGATTCCAGCTTGGCACTATCTTCGACTCTTTGGGCCCTCATCTCATCTGCCTTGGCCCTTATTTTCTTCATCTTCTCCTCACTGGAGGCTAGCTTCTCCAAGGAAGACTTGTTCCTTGACTGAAAATCAGTGAGGGCTTCTCTGCACTCCAATGCGAGGCCAAATGTCTACACATTTTGGCTTATGAGGGCCCTCATAAGGTCTGCAGCATCGCAGGACGAGGCATGCAATTGCCATCGATCCATCCAAAACTTGTAAATTCTCTGTATCCCTTGGACTTCGATCGGCAGTGCCTCAAGCAACGCAGGAGCCAATTCCTCCTCTCGCCTCGATAAGAAGTTGGGGGACTTTCCTTGTGTCCTTGAGGCCCACTACCTCTTTCACTGCCAACCTCGTAGCCTCTCCCCTTGCTTCTTCCTCTTTTACCCTCCTCACCATCTCAACTTTGGCCATTTAGGTAGAGGCCATCAACTTAGGAGGAGGAGGAGGATGATCGCTTTACCTGAATGGGACATCGAGGTCCCAAATTTCCCCAAGGAGTTGGAAATATGCACCAACTTCCTCTTCTTCTGATGCTTCTCGGGGACCTTCTCCTTGCCCCTAGACTCTTAAGGCTTTTCCTTCGAAGGGGCCTCCTCCTCATCCCCTTCGATGTGTGCTCTTTGGAGAGTTTCTCTAGCCTTTCCCTCACCTCTTTTGCAGCACTGGAGCTCGATTTCAAAGTCTTATCCCCCACTGTATAAGTGGCCTTTAGGATGGTGGCCATATCTAGAACATGGTACTCCCTCCTCTTGAATTTATCTGCAAAAAGTAGTAATAGTTTAGAACTATATCAACAATTCTGAAATTCCACCAAGTACAAGCACCTCTTACACTTTGAAGCTATTACCCCGAAGTCGATGAAATATCTGCTTCGGTCGATAAGATGATTGAAGTGACGAAGCTTTAAGGGTCGCTTGTAGATGTCCTCTATCATGTCGAACTCACCTTCGTGAAGCTCGTATCTCGTACTAGAATCTGTAATATTAGCATCAACAGTCAAAATTCAAGAAAATTCAGTACAGATGAAACTTCACTAGGTTGGGCCACTCACGTGCTTAGTAGTACTGGGTCTGTACTGTGCAAGCGAAGATTGTATCCCCCTTAACTGCCTGCCACTTTTCCCGAACCCAGAAACACGACTCCTTCCACCCCTTGATGGAAGAAGGCAACCCCACCACAAAAGGTGCATGAGCCCCCCAGGGAGTGATGCAGTACCACCCCTTAGACTCCTTACTTATGACACGGGCTTGGAAAAGGGTTTAGAAGACATGTAGAGGCATATCCTCCCTTAATGACACTTCTTTCCACAATAAGTACGACCCCACTAGCTGAATCCACCCATTTGACAGAACCTGGGTCGGTGACAATATAAAATTTCTAAGCATAACCCTAAAGAAGGGGTGTAGAGGAAGATGCATACCTACTTTGAATAGGTATTTATTTACGGCCTCACATCCGGGCCTCAAAAAACAAGCCCGTTTGTGGGCCTACTAACATTTCTATGTAATAAGGAACGCAATACTTCTCCCTAATCTCCCCCAATTTCTTCGAGGTCATGTTTGATGCTATCTTTGTAGCCCCCCACTCCTCCTCGTAATCTATGGGCTCCTCGACCATGGCATAGTGTTCGACCTCGAAGTCCTTGCTTAGAACAGCCCCCATACCCAACCTAACTATAGTGATCAAGTCTCTACCCGAAGTGGATTCCATCCCGGATATCAAGAAGTAAAGATTGACAAACAAGTTCAAATTTTGAAATTGAATACTTACACTAACGACTAAGGAAACCAAGAAATACCGAAAAATGGGATCGGAGCAAAGTTTGGACGCCAAAAAACCTACAAAATTTCAGAGGAAAATCACAGAAATCAGAGGATGAAGAAGGGTTCAAAATGGGGGTCTTTGGCCTTTTATAGAAAGCCAAGACGAACCCTAGCCTTTCGATCGAGGCCCAACAAATCTCAGCCTTTTATTCTAAGGTTAAATTCGAGGCGTAGAATTCAAATCATTTTGAAATTAACGCCTCAAATTCAAATGTGCCTCTCACGCACCTCTCCAAACGCGTCTCCTTCTAGAAGCCCTAGCTGTAGCAATCATTGCACATTTAATGCAGCAGCCGTACATGCCTTGGAAGACATAGTGGCTTTGGTGGTTTTGTTGAAAACATGAGCAAAACATCAAATCATTGGCACGACCATCGAAGAACAATCATTAACAATGAGCCTCAGCCGGGTTGATTCACTCGTCGCCTCGGCTTTTTCATCACAATTCAGTCACATCGTCACAAGCCTCAGCAGGTTCAATTTACTCCCTGCCTCGACCTCACAATTCAGCCACATCTTCATAAGCCTCGGTAGGTTCGATTCACTCACCGCCTTAGCGTCTTCATCACAATTCAGCCACATCTTCACAAGCCTCGACAGGTTCGATTCACTCCCCGCCTCGGCTTCTTCATCACAATTTAGTCACATCTTCACAAGCCTCAGTGAGTTCGATTCACTCCTCACCTTGCCTTCTTCATCACAATTCAACTACATCTTCACAAGCCTCTGCAGGTTTGATTCATTCACCGCCTCGACTTCTTCATCACAATTCAGCCACATCTTCACAAGCATCGGTAGGTTCGATTCACTTACCATCTCGACTTCTTCATCACAATTCATCTATTATTTCAACAATAACATTTTTAACTCTAACCATGATATAAATATCTACATTTGGACTTGGGGGACTATTATTTAGGGTTAAAAAATTCTTTCAATTTTTACCCAACAAATTGGCTTTACTTCATCAAAGTCCATGCATTACATAAATGATTATACTTGGGGACTATTGTTACGTGCTAACACACTTAGTCGATCCACTGAGGCCCATGGCCCACCTATGCCAAACCACGTGGCATAGTGGCCAAGCCCCTTAGGCCCACAAAGAATCAGGAACTACTCGAAACACGATCTATGACGTGGCCCAGAGTGCCAGAATGCCAAAGTGCTGTAGCCTAAGTGGTTCATATTTTCGAGGCTGATCATACCGAGGCCTATCATGCCGAAGCCCTGGAACACCTCTCACATCACTTCTCCCCAGAGATCCGGCCTTACACAAGAATCCTCTTTGAATGATTGATGGGACACCTATCATAGAGCACCAGTGTCTTGTCTTGTCAAAATAGAGGCGGCTCTGCCAATTAATAAATGTACAGTAGGCTAGGAGGTCAAACTTGACACCTATAGTTTGACATGTAAATTAACGAGATGAGGCCACATGTACTCCCAACTGAGGGCCACAATCTAACTTGTAACATTATAAATACTCCCTTATGTACCCCATACAAAGACTAATGTAAGATTCAACACAAGACCAAATATAACATTCTTTATATTTCACTCTCTTGCAATATACACGAGTTCATATACAAATCTTACAAATATCGATTGGTAATTATTGTACAATCGTTATGCAAACATCATTCCGAACGTTCTCGTCCCGCGTCTTTGAATTGCTCCCACACTCTTATTCTATTAGTTCTAGATTGTCCACATGTCTTAGTGTGTTGGACCAGGCTTATCTGCGCACGGGTGGGTCTGGTATCTGTTGGCAACATATTCTGGGGTCAACAGTATGTTTTAGATTTATTATATCTAATCATCCTCAATGTATTTTAAAAAAAATGTTGAAATTTTGAGTGTATTATTGCTTTGAGGATAATTATCATTGAGTAAAAGCTTTATCGGCTGCAATTTAAAAATTTCCAAGCGTTTGTTTAATCGTGATTCTGATGCTTAAAATATTATCAATTAGGACAATGATTTATTACATCTTTTTAAAAGTTATTCATAGGGACACAGTAAGAAAAGATTCTTTAGTAGCCAAGACAAAAATTAGGTAGAGAAAGATTCATTGAACATTGTCACTTAATCGTCTAAAGAATATGCAATTATATATGAAGCTGTCGAAGATTTATTATTGAGATTCGTGTAGTGAAGATAAACAATAGTTTGAATTATGTTTTTAATTTATTGTATTGAATTCGGTGATATTTTTAATCTTTTTATTGTTTAATTTCATAATTATGAGCGGATAAATAATTTAATGTTAGGATGAACAATATAACTTTGATTAATATTTATTTCATTCAAAAGATTTGATACAACAAATTGATTATTTTTTCAAACTTTTTACTCTGGAAAAATTATTATTATTATTATTGTTTTAAATGAAATATTTGAGTAGCAAATTGGACTCTAATTTAAAAAATGAAAAATTAAATTAGTATATCTTCGATCTTTCATAGTAGTTGCACAATTTATCTTTAATAATAAATAGTGCTTTTGAAGCCTATGTTTCGTTTACTTAATAAGTTGATAAAAATAAGTCAACATCAAGAATTAATTTTATTATATATTTCATGAGACCCAATTGAATATAAAAGGATTATCAGATAATTTAGAAGAAATTTAAACCATTTTTATTATATTGATTGTAACTACATAACAAAAGTTACAAAAGTAGACTTGATCTGCACCTCTAGTAATCATTTTTTTTTAATAACTAAAATCTCTAAATGAAGAAAATTTAGAAATGTAATCCTTATTTAAATTGGGAAGATTTTTAAACAAAAGGTTAACCTCAATCTCGCCACCATTATATGCCAGGGTAAGAAACATTGTAGGTATCATCCATTTTAAAAATGTCACAATTTCATTAGTTAACTTACGTTTTAATTTCAACAATTTATTCACTCGATCCAAATGTTGGCCTGGAGCGTCAGTAAGCTGTGCATTTTGCTACTATAAGAATTTGATTTAAAAGAAATGAAAATTGGTTAAGTATTAAACCATGAAAAATGTGAAAAATGACTTTCATGTCAACTTTGAACAAATATTCAGACTTGATCCAATAATCAAATTATGAAAATAAGTAGACTACCTAGTTTTACTCGTCGAGTAGATGATCGTGGTATGTTTGGACTCTCAAAACTAATTCCAGATGAATGAAAAATCGTGGTTCGAAATTGAAAGGAAAAATTTCGATTTTCAACACCTATGATTGCCTCGCGAGCGGCAACCCAGCACTAGGTGAGCGATATATGCTTTTGGCACTCGAGCAGTCCGCCAACGGTAGGCGAAAGGCAAAGAGGGGTGCGTCTCCTTATGAAGGTTGCTGAGTTTTTGGGAGTGTCTCTTCATTCACAATCCCTCATCTTCTATAAATTGGACGACTTGGACATCATTTAGACATGCCAATTCGTTGTATCTTGGAAAACAATTGCCGTTACTCCGTTAGCACCATCGTGGGGGCAAATTTGTCTTAAGAAAAAAGTTTTATCACTTGTCTCGGATCATTTCATCCAAATTTCTTCTTCTTTTAATTTTTGGTTCTACCATCTTCCTTTGTGGTTTAACATCATTTTGTGTTGTTAAACTTGTGCTAAAATCTTGTCCACGTGCAAAATGTAACATTTATAACATATCTCCCAACAATCTTAAGACAAAGTTTTCTGTTGTACCCATTCTCTTCATCTTTTGAAGTAGGCATTTGTGCTATTCCTTCCTCAAATTTACTTTTGTTGAACTTCTGTTTACATAATAGAAATGAATATCATTGAAACTAGTTCGAGCCAAACAATGTGGTTTTGTCTTTGGATATACCACTTCAAAATACTCCAATTATACATGAGGAAAAAAATCGTAGATATTTGGAGGAGTGGACTCTAAGAGATGACAACAAAAGATGTTGTTTTATCTCACCACTTTAAATTTGGAAAAGTTCTTAACAGAAACCTCTCTAGTGGTACAAGAATGGAAAGGTAATCGTGAAATGATTATTGCGTTGGATACAGGAAAGCACTCAAATTTTCTTAACAAGAACTACATACTAAATGGATTGAACAATACATTTTTATGGAGTGTAGAGTACTATGATATCGGTAAAGAAACTTTGTAATTCTTTGGAGAAAAAGTACAAAACGGAGGACTCCTGCATGAAGAAGTTCATTTTTAGAATGTTCCTTGATTCCATGATGATAGATTCCAAAACCGTCATTACTCAAGTGCAAGAACTACAGGTTCTATTTCATGACATTCATGCGAAGAAAATGGAGTTAAGTGAGTCTTTCCATGTCCCTGCATCATCAAGAACCTCCTACCTTTATGGAGAGATTTCAAAAGCTATTTTAAGCACAAATGCAAAGTGGTGAACTTTGAGGAATTGATTGTCCTTCTTCGGATTGAAGAAGACGATAGAAAGACTAAAAGGAAGTTTGTTGTTCAACATGGAGCAAACTTTGTGAAATCCGGTTTGACGATCAACAAAAACTGTAAGGTTTTGGGTGATGCACCGGAAAGAGACAACTTCAAAAAATGTCAAAAAGTTCAAATGGGACTGCTACAAATTTGAAAAAAATGGGACATTACTCTAATGAATGTCAAAAGCCTAAAAAAAATGGACAAGGAAATGTAGCTGAAAGAAATATTCTATCTAAATGAGTACAAGAAACGAATATGTCTATGGTTGTTTTTGAATACAACAATGTTGGTAATCCAAGGGAATGGTGGGTTGATACTGGTGCTACCCACCACATTTGTGCAGATAAAACTATATTCTCAAAGTACAAAAAACTAAATGAAGAATAACTTTTCATGAGAAATTCTGCAAGCTTAAAGTTGAAAGACAAGAAAATATTACTTTGAAGATGACATTCGACAAAGAGTCTCAACAATGTCCTACATATATTGGACATTCGTAAGAACCTTGTATTCGGGTCATTACTTAGCATAAATGACTTTAAACATGTATTTGTATCCAATAAATTTGTGCTAATTAAAAATGAGATGTATGTTGATAATTTTTACTTATATAATGAAATTATCAAAATGAAGGCTCTTACAATTCTATTGAAACAAAGTATTATGAATAAACGTTTAAATTTTACTTAAAGCTTAAATTGTTTTTTCATGGCATAATTGATTAAGACATGCAAATTATAGATTTGTGCATATAAAATTATGAATCAAAATTTAATTTCGACGCTTAAATTTGATCCTAATTTTAGATGTGAAATTTGTGTTGAGGCAAAATTGTCCAAAACAATCAACAATGGAATCAGAGTTTATTGCTTTGGACAAAGTTGGTGAATAAGCAAAATGGCTTCGTAACTTTTTGGAAGACATTCCATGTTGACCTAAGTCGGGACCTGCAATAGGCATATATTGTGATGGTCAATTGGCTATTGGAACGATATAAAACAGTATGTATAATGATAAGTCTAGATATATACGTCTTAGACTCAATGTTATTAAGCAACTGATCTCAATGACATTATCTCTATAGATTATGTGAAATCAAAGGAGAACATTACGAATCCATTTACGAAAGGCTTATTGAGAGATCAAATATGTTGCCTATCGAAAGGAATGAGATTAAAACCTATTACATAAGAGTCTTTCAGTGTTTCTATCATAAATTCTTCTCCCGTTATCTGATTGAGGTAATTCAAAGTGCGTTGGAAAATTAACTCAAAGAGCTATAACTTTTATTTAGATATCATTTTTCCAAATCGAATGTTTCCTATGTCGAAAATGGATCTCAAATGAGACTAAAAATTTGAAGTATACTTTAGTCATCCAATATTCATGTCTTAGTGCCACTAAGGTGTCTAGAATTATTTGGGGTTCTACATTAGGTTTTTATCCAAATAAAGAATGGACCAAAGGAAAAAAAGTGGTAAAACAAAAAATGGAGCAGAACGGCAAGCGTTGTAGTGCCGTAGTGGACACCGCGGCATGGTCGCAAAGCAAAGAAATTTTAAGATTTTTGGACTCTTTTCTGCCCCATTAACATTCAAATCTTTTGGGAACTTTAAAGGCACGAAAAAGACAACCGTAAAGGAACTTTTTGGGAAAAACAATCAAGGAGGAAAAACAAGAGAGATGACCAACAATTCCATGGAGTGCTAAACGTCTTGGTGAAGTTAGGAAGGAATTCAATTGGATTCAATGATTTCAACATTATTTGATACATAGATTTAGATTTTCACTCTAAATAATTCTATGGTTTAAAACTTCTTTTCATAAAAGTGTTTTGAGATTGACTAAACTTTTATTAAAATTCTTCATAAATTCAATCACATTTTCTCTATTGAATGATTAAAATACTCATTTAAGTTTTAATCATTTATCTATTTTTATTGGTGTAATTCATTACTATTTTATGTTTGAAGTATATGGTTGTTTTTAAATCTTATTCTAGTAAAAAAAAAGTATGAGTATTGTGGCAGGAGAGTTAATATGTAGAATTACAATTGAATTAAGCCGATTTTAATGACATTTCTTCCAATTAGAGAAACTAGGTTGAATATCTCTAATCGGGTTATAAGAATGAACCATTGATGTTGAATGACCCAATTCAATTGAGAGAATTCTGACGCTTCACTAATTCAAACCTTGATTTTATTTTCATTCAAACAAATAAATTGTTTTTACACATTCAAAAGAACATTCACCTTTCAGATCTATTAAGTATTTTTAACTCTCTATGAAATCGACAGCCCAAAACTGTACTACAACTACTACGTTATTCTTTGGATGTAACCAAATTTTGATGACGTTGCTAGGGAGATGGTACAAGTAGCTAAGAGATTTAATTTTAAAAGGGTGGCTTCGTTTCTTTATTATTCTTTAGTTGATTTATTTTATTTATTGTTATTCTTTATTCTCACATTATTTCATTTTTGTGTTTTATGATAGATATCGAGACAAGTAAGGAAGATTCGTTGATAGATCCTACAGAGTGTTTAAATCTCTTTGTAACCCTACTTTCGATGCTGTATCTGTTGACACTGGCACCACATCACATAACACTATGTGTGAAAGTGAGCACGAAGATCTACCTTATAGAATTCGAAAGGATTATCTTCATCCCACGCTCACATCCATACCATTATGCATTATTTTTCTACCTAATATGTCACGTATAGACCTTGAACTAGGAATGATAAGCTTTTTCCCACTTTTCACATACTTGAAAGTGAAAAACCATATGTGCATATTAAAGAGTTTGAGGAGGTGGTTGCAATCTTCCATAGTCAACATTGTACAGCGGACCCTATCAAGCTTAAATTTTTTCCATTTTCACTTAAAGAAAGAGCAAAATCTGGTTATATTCATGATGACCACGTTGATTGGAACATGAGGTGTAATAACTACTCAAGTCTTTTTCAACAAATACTTTCCTCATCATAAGACTAGTGTCCAGAAGAAACAAATTTCTTTATTTGCTAAAAAAGATAGTGAAACCTTATACCAAGCATGGGAAATATACTTAGAATTACAAACCCATTTGCCCCCACCATGATTATGAAAGTTAGCATACTGTGAGTTATTTTCATGAAGGACTGACACCTATAGAGCATCAATTTGTTTAGATGATGTGTAATGGTGAGTTCTTGCAAAAAGACCAAGCGAGGCCATAGAGTACTTAGATGAGTGTGTTAAAAAACTTGCACTTGGATTGGACCTAGCACTTCTACTATCACTAATAGGTCTCAACCAATAGGAAACTTTTCTAGCACAAGTATTTATCATCTTAGGGAGGAGGATAACCTCAGAGCCAAAGTAGAAGCCGTTACTGGAGAACTTGAAACCCTACACACTAAGGACTTAAACTTTACACATATTGTTTCCCGTGTTGAGTCCCTTGGACCTTGTTTTGTGTGTAGTAGATCATCTTGCGTAGAAGTGTACCACTCTAGCTGAGATGAGGGGGTTTATGAGGAACATTGTAATGTCTTAGGTATGTACAAGAAGCCATATGCTCCTTTTTCTAATACCTACATTCAGGGTGGCGGAATCATCCCAATTTCAACTTAAAATCTAAAATCCAGTAACTTGGCTAGTCATCTAGAGCTTACACTATGCCTTCATATCAGCTCACATCCTTTAAGAACTATTTAGAAGAAACTTTACGTACATTTATAGAGGCATAAGTTAAGACTAAACAGGAGTTTGAGACTATGATTACTCAAATTATTGAGGAAAACAAATAGATGAAAAATCATACGTCTAAATTGACCAATACTTTAGTTGTAGTATAACGTGGAAAATTTTCAGCTCAAGCTCAACCAAATTCTAAGAGACAATACATGGCACAAACATTAGGTTCAGAAGAAAACAATCTTAAAGAAGTTAATGTCATTACCAATCGAACTGGGAAGATTATAGAACCATTCTTGAAGTCATTGGGAAAATGAAAATGACTAGTAATTCTGTAAAGAGCAATCCTAGTGAAAAGGAGTAGAAAATATAGCTACAGTACCATTCCATCAAGCTCTTAAGTCTACCTTGAAAGTTTTTTTTTTTTAGTAAAGACATTCACACATCCTTAGTGACTTTTTAGGGTCCACCAAGGAAGGTTGATGGGGGTTAAGGGTTCCCCAACCATATTTATTTTATAAAAATCAAGAATACACGGAAGGAGGGGGGCATGAACCTGACCTCCAAAAAGCAGCGATGCAACAACTGAATATAATAAAATGAAAGTAATAAATGAGGAAGTACTACTCCCCTATACAATAAAAACAGTTTAATAATCATAGCCTAAATTACAAACCTCTGAAACTTGGCAATCCATGTTTGTCGATCTGCACTAGCGCCCTAATATGTCGAGGCAGTTCTAGTGGTCCATACTCTAAATAGCGCCGATGATCCCAGCCTTCTGTAGCAAGAGAATCAGCAACCTGGTTGCCTTCTCTGTAGATATGTGAAACAGTATCTCTATCGAAGTAGATGAGGTCTCTGATCTGTCTAAGAATACCCTGAATCGACCATGGACCTCCACCTTTGGTGATGCAGTGAATAGCCAATGTTGAATTTGCCTCAAGCCAGATAGCTGAAATCCCAAGTCCTCTGGCCAATAGAAGCCCATCTAGTATAGCTCTGAGCTCAGCCTCCAAAATGAAACATGGGCCGTACGATGCTGAAAATGCCTTGATACAGTATCCTGCATGGTCCCTAATGATTCCTCCACCACTTGCAAATCCATCTTTGACGCATCCATCAGTGTTGATCTTGTAGGATCCAACTGGTGGAGTGCACCAAACAACCATAATAGGTAGTGGTGGGAGAGGACGGGTCAAAGAAATGCTAAAAAAGGGTGCAAGTGTCACATCTCCTTGCCAATGCTCAACTCGGAATAGTCCTTCCATATGAAGAAAGGAGATCATGCGGTAGACCCTCCAAATAATACGTCTGGCCACCATACGAATACCTTTATGCTTCGCATCATTCCTCTCAGTCCATAGAAACCAAAATATCAGTAGAGGAATGATAGTACGAATGTGCCCACGGCTAACGTGCTGTCTAGAATACCGCCATCTCTGGAACCTTTGTCGGACCCCCTCCCCTAAAGTCATAGGTATCAGAAAGATGTCTCCAAAGTGCTGCCATACCTGGTCGGAGATTCTGCTACTTGTGAAAATATGATTGATGGTCTCAATCTCAGAACAACACTGACAACGAGAGGCCAATTGACATCCAATCCTCCTCTGAATAATCACATCTACAGGAATGAGATCCTACCATAGTCTCCAACAGAAGAATGAAACAGTGGTAGGCAAAATTGAGCTCCACAGTAATCGATACGAATCTTGAGGCTGGCGAACCGAACGGACAAGCTGCCATCCTGATTTGGTGGTAAAGTTACCATCCGATGTAATCCTCCAAACAATTCGGTCTGGGGCATCTGCACATAGAGGTATCGCCCCTATTTGTTCCGCCATTTGAGAAGGAAGGGCCTGTAATAACTGTCCAAAATCCTACCCAGTGTCATCAAAGAAATCCTGCACCCTCGCAGATGTGTGCTGTCTGTGTGGGAATAGGGATGCCAACGTGGTCTCGCCCATCCAACAATCGTGCCAGAAGAAAATCTGGCCTGTTCCAAGATGTCAGGCAATGTGTGGATCTGTCTATGGTCCAACTAATTTCAGCCTCTTCCAGGTAGGGGAAGTTGAACTGGGAACTGCTGCAAGTGAAGGATGTGTTCCCATACAATACTTGCCCAGTAAAAACTGAGCCCAAAGTGACCTCTGAGATTGAAACAACCACCAGAGCTTCATGGAGAAGGTGTCCACCACATCTTGTAATCTCCTGAAGCCAAGGCCTCCCTCATCTGTTGGAAGGCAAATCTCCTTCCAACTCCTCCAATGTAGGCGTCGAACTTGATCCTTAGAATCCCATAGAAATCGGGCAAAGATGCTCTCAAGCTTCTTCAGCACTACCTTGGGCGGTTGCATTATCTGAAGAAGATGCAATGGTATGGAGGAGAGTACTGACTTTAGTAAGGTAATACGACCCCCAGGTGATAATAATCGTGAAGCCCAACCTGAGATCCTGCCCCTGACCTTCTGGATAAGGTCGTCATAAAGAAAGCTCCTCTTAGTCCCCTTGAATAGTGGGACTCCCAAGTAAGTAAAAGGCTGCTGCTGATGTCTAAACCCAGTAAAATTCTCCAATCGTCTGATCTAACTAGTGGATGCCCATCTTGATAGTATTAGACCACTCTTGTCTCTATTGACCAACTGGCCAGAAACCCCTTCGTAGTGCTCCAAGCAGTCTAGGACCCTCCTGATAGACTGTTTCTGACCATTGGCAAAAATGATCATATCATCAGCAAATGAGAGATGGGAAACAAGAGTGTTACCTCCGTGTCGATAGCACATACTGGGATACTCCTGAAACCTCTGAGTGAGCAGGCGTGAAAAGTAGTCTGTCGCTATGATGAATAAGGATGGAGAGATAGGATCACCCTGTCTGAGTCCTCGTGAGGAAGTAAAGAAACCATATGGACGGCCATTTAGAAGTACAGAAAAACGGCACTCCGAAATGCATCGTCTAATCCTGTCAATCCAGATCTGATCAAATCCAAAAGCCTCCAATACATAATAAATGAAACCCCAATCCATGCGATCATATGCTTTAGCCATGTCTAACTTCAGCATAGTGTTATCCCCTCGCACTCTATCATCCAACATAATAAGATCCTAGAATGCCTCAAGCAAGAGAAAATCAATTTACCTCTCTTGCATGTGATTGACCAGGTTCTACATATGCTAAAGTCCTCAAAGACTTATGTACCATAAAGAGGAAACACTATGTCAAAAATAATGTTATTTCGACTGAGCAAGTGAGTGTTGTGATTGAGAAAATAATCCCATCGAAATATAAGGCCCTGGTTGTCTTACCATTTCTTGCATCACTGGAAGCCATGAGTTTACATAAGCTCTTCTTGATTTAGGACTAGTGTTAACCTCATGCCTTATGCTATTTACTCGTTGTTAGACATAGGTGAGATATAACCAACATTTGTAGTTTTACAATTGGTTCATCGATCCACTAAAAGACCAAGAGGAATAGTTCAGGATTTTTTGTACGAATGGATAAATTTTAGTACCCTATTGATTTCTTAGTTCTAGACTTAAATGTTGATGTGAATGTTGATTCTAAAATTTCTATCATTCTTAGTAGACCATTTCTACCAGAACTAATGCTCTTATAAATTGCAAGAATAGTCTAATGAAGTTATCTTTTGGGAAAATGACTTTAGAACGCAATATTTTTCACATCATTAAGCAACATAGGGAAGGCGATAAGTGCTATCAAACACAAATGAATGAGGCACTCACTATGAAAGAAGCACCTACAGCTACTGATTTTGACCAATTGAATTCTTTTTTCTTAATTTCTAAAATTCTAGCAAGTTTTGATAATGAGAAATATGCTAACATTTATGTTGTTTTTGCAAAATTTCAGAATTATGGGACATCACCATGGTAGCCCAAGTTTGAAAAATTTCGAAATGAGTGGAGAACAACAACCATCAAACATCGAGAATCCCAAACTAGAGTTGAAACAGCTGCCCTCATGACTAAAACATGTGTTTCTTGGACCATGTGATATTTTTCCTGTAATTATATCTTTAGAATTGAATGCGTTAGAAGAAGAGCAGCTTTTAAATATTCAAAATGAGCATAAATCTGCATTAAGTTGGGCCACATTTGACATTAAGGGTATTGGTCCTTTAATTTGCTCACATAAAATTCACCTAAAGGAGGGAAAAAGCTCCAAAAGAGACTCACATCATAGATTAAACCCCACAACAAAAGAAGTGGTGAAAAATGAGGTATTAAATTTGTTAGATGTAGGAATCGTTTACCTAATTGCAAATAGTAAATAGGTTAGTTCTACACAAGTAGATCTTAAAAAGTTAAGTATCACAGCGATAAAGAATGAAGTAGGTAAATTGGTTCTTACTAAAGCAGTGACTGGATGGTGTGTGTGTGTGTGTATTTATTATAGGAAATTGAATTCTGCGACTCTTAAGGACAATTTTCATCTTCTCTT
This sequence comes from Olea europaea var. sylvestris, assembly GCF_002742605.1. NCBI lineage: Eukaryota > Viridiplantae > Streptophyta > Magnoliopsida > Lamiales > Oleaceae > Olea > Olea europaea. Next base: position 109,165 of record NW_019233555.1, read on the forward strand.
TTTGGACCAAATTTTAGAACGTGTGGCTGGCCATCCTTTTACTATTTCTTGGGTGGCCATTCTTGTTATTATTAAATTGAAATAGCCTTAGAAGACTAGGAAAATACCACATTTACTTGTCATTTTGGTACTTATGCATTTTGCAGTATGCCTTTTTGAGTATGTAAAGCTATTGCTATATTTAAAGATGCATAATGAGCATATTTAATGATATGGTAGAAAATTGCATGGAAGTTTTATTAGATGATTTGACTATTTTTGGGACTTCTTTTAATGCATGCTTGTTGAATTTGGAGAGAGTTTTGACCCAATGTGAGGAAAAATGGTTAATTTTGAATTGGAAGAAATGTCATTTCATGGTACATTAAAGCATTATCTTAGGACATGCAATTTATTCTAAAGGGTAGAGGTTGATAAATTCAAGATTGAATTAATATCTAATTTCCTGCAACTAAGACAGTAAAAAGATATTAAATCCTTTCTTGGCCTGTGGGTTTCTATAGCAGGTTCATACATAATTTTTCATCTATATTTAAACCATTATGTAACCTTATAACTAAAGATGTCACTTTTGAATGGAACCCGACTTGCCAAGAGGCTTTTGAAATGCTAATTGGCAAGCTAACTTTAGCACCTGTAACATAACCACCTGATTGGACATTGTCATTTGAGATTATGTGATGCAAGTTATTATGCAGTAGATACTGTCCTTAGGCAATGAAGGGAGGTAAGCCTTTGTCATTTACTATGCTGGTAGGACTCTAAACAGTGCTCAAATAAATGACTCTTCTATTGAGAAAGAGTTACTCATTGTAGTCTTTGCTCTAGATAAGTTTCACTCTTATTTGATTGGTTCTCCTATTACAATTTTCACAGATTATTCAACCCTTAAGTACCTTTTCAAAAAGAATGATGGTAAGCCATGTTTAATACAATGGATTTTACATTTAGAAGAATTTAACATCACCATCAAAGATAAAAAAAAAAAAAAAAAAAAAAAAGGGGGGGGAATGGGGGAAAAAAATATTTCTTGGTGGCCATTTTTCTATGAAAAAATTGGTGAAAAAATTCTGCAATGTGATTTTTACTGTCCCACTTTATTTAAAAATACTAATGCTTATTGTAGATTTTTTGAGAGGTGCCAAAAGCTTGGTGCTTTGTCCAGGAGTAATATGATGCCATTGAACCCCATTTTAGTGATAGAAATATTTGATTATTGGGGAATCGACTTTATGGGATCTTTTTCACCTTCTTTTGGTTACTCATAAATCATTGTGGTAGTAGATTATGTGTTTAAATAGGTAAAGACAACAGCTTATAGGGCCAATAATAATAATAAAGCGGCTGTTAAATTTTTTTAGGAAAATGTATTGTCTAGGTTTGGCACACCACGAGCTATTATTAGTGACAGAGTCATGCACTTTTTCAACCGTTCATTTGAAACACTAATGAAAAAGTATGAGATTGTTCATAAAATTTCTACTGCTTACATTCCCAAAGTGGATAAGAATAATTGGCTAATAGGGAAACTAAACAAAATTTGGAGAAAATGGTGAACCCCGATAGTAGATATTGGTCTTTCAGACTAAATGATGCACTTTTGACTTATCGTACAGTTTAAAGATGCCCTTAGGCATGTCACCTTATAGACTTATTTTTGGAAAGTCTTGCCATTTACCAATAGAGCTTGAGCATCGAGCCTATTGGGCCATCAAACATTTTAACTTTGATCTAGAAGAGGAAGGTAATCTTAGGAAATTTCAATTGACTGAGTTGAAGGAGTTAAAAAATGATGCATAAAAGAATTCTAAAATCTACAAGTTAAAAATGAAAGCATTTTATGATAAAAATATTCTTAGAAAAACATTTGGAGGAAATCAAAAAGTACATTTTTATGATTCTAGACTTCACGAGGACCCCGAAAAATTTCGAACTAGCTGGACAAGCCCCTTCATGGTGAAACAAGTTTTTGATTGAAATTGAGGATTGTAATGACGGTAGAGTATTTAAAGTGAATGGGCAGCGTCTCAAGATAGTTTATAGGCAATATGTGCCTGTAGTGGAAAAAATTCTTCTTGCAGACTTGTTTGCCATCATTGACATCACTCAAGCATGTCTTCCACTTTTCTTTTCTATATATTAGTGTTTTAGGTTTATTTTCATTTTTGCGTTAATTTTCAATTGAGCACTTCTCAGGTTAACAATCATTCAGACTTTATGTTGATTTACTTTAGTATTCAGGTGATTCCCTTCTTTTTTTTTTCCTTTGGTAGACATTGAGAACAATGTCAGATTTGGTTGGGAAGAGAGTTAATTTGGATTTTGTTGTGAATTTCATAATAATCATGGAATTTTGGCTTTGATTTTGCTGATTGGTTCGAAAGAATTTTTTTAAGTCTATGACTTGTTGCATGTGTATGTTCATGAATGACAAGATATGCCACTTGAAGTTAATTTTGTTCATTAGGCTCTAGATGTCAAGACACTTATTGAATTCTTTACAGGCATACAAACCTTGTGGTAAGATGGTAGTTTGACATATGTAGTTAGAGGGGTCTCTTGCTCAAGTTTTCATGGAGAGAATTTGTGAGGATTAAGAGTTATCACATACTAAAAATGGTAATAACTTTCATTGATTTCTTGAATTGAAAACTTCTTTTGAGAATAACACTACAGTTTGTGCTAAGATGTTGGATTGTATTTAGAAAATGATGAGAGTCAATTTAGGATTGACATTTGAGCCTTTCAAGCCAACTCTTTTTAATGATTACAACCCCTAGTAGTCACTTTGAGCAAATACACATATATAGCATTTTTCTTCATGCACCTATGTTATCCATACCTCTCCATATTGGTGTATAGCCTATACACATATTTTCCCACCTTTTTACTTCCAAGTGTGTATTAGGTATTGGATGTTTATTTGTAAATAATAGAAAAAACGAAAAGGACAAGAGTTGGTAAGTGTTCAAGTGAAGCGACCTAAAAGGCAAAGAGAAAAATGTTAAAAAAAAAAAATAGATGAAAAAAGAAGATTGATTTTGGAGATTGAAACGTTGAAGAATGCATTGATTAAATGATGTGGTCTATTGAAATACTTGATGTGACCTAGCTATGTAATTGGAAGTCTTTGAATCCTTATGCAATTCTTTTTAAATAGCCTAACCTAAGTCGCATTAAAACCGTGTGCATTGACTGTTCTGGTCCCAAGTAGGATTGGGGAAAGACTGGATGAATTTTCATTTGATAGTGTTCCTATCATAAGATCAAAGTTTGCTTGTTACTTGTTCATAAGTGTTTAAACCTCCAAGTGTTTTAGCGTACATCTTTTGTCAGCTCCATAGAGAGAACCCTTACACTAAACACGTTTAACATCTGTGAGTTATGAAGTTGAGCCTCTAGCTTGAGACGCACTTGATGTTACACGTTTTAAGTTTAGTGGTAAGATGGCTATAGCTTGGCACACACTCACAAATTCTGTAAGTGCATTCGATAGCCTGATATTGATGACAGTACTAACTTCTTGTAGTGTTGAGTTCGAAAGGCATGAATTGTAATTAATTTGGAACTTGACTATTTAAATTGTATTGTAGACCATTCAATGATTGTCTTGTTTTGCATAGAATTACTAGAGACTAGCAATAAGCAAGTTCGGGGGTAATAAGTGCACGAAAGTGTACTTTAAACACCAAATTATTGTGCTAAAATGCCAAAAAGTGAATAGCAATCATAGGAATTAATTTATGTTGTTTGAAGTGTTGTTCCATTTACTTTACGAAAATTTATAAGCTGATTCATATATTTAATTTGATGTTTTTATACAAGTGAAGTATAGACTAAAGATATGGTCGGCGTTGCAAGGTAGTAGGCACCGTGGCATTTGTCACAAAGAAGAGGAATTTTCAATTTTTTGGACTCTTTTCTGGACCATTTGAATTCAAATCTTCTTGCGAGAAAGACAACCCTAAAGAGGACTTTTTGGAACAACAATCAAGGAGAAAAACAAGAGGATATGACCAACAATTCCATAGAGAACTAAACATTTTAGTGAAGCTAGGAAGGAATTCAATCAGATTCGGTGATTTCAACATTATTTGATTCATAGATTTAGATTTTTACTTTAAACAATTCTATGGCTTAGAACTTTTTTCATGAAAGTGTTTTGAGGTTGGTCAAACATTTTATTAAATTCTTCATAGATTTAGTTACGCTTTCTTTATTGAATGATTGAAATACTCGTTTAAGTTTTAATCTCATTTATTTATTTTTACTAGTTGTTTCATTACTGCTTTATGCTTTTAGTATATGGTTGTTTTTTAATCTTATTCTAGTAAACAAAAGTACGAATGCTGTGGCGTGAAGAGTTAATATTTAGAATTACAATTGAATTAAATTGATTTTAATGACATTTCTTCTGATTAGAGAAACTATGTTGAACATATCTAATTGAGTTACAAAAACGAATCATTGATGTTGAATGACCCAATCCAATTGAGGAAATTCTGATATTTCACCATTTCAAACCTTGTTTTGATTTTCATTCAAACAAATAAATTTTTTTCACAAAGAACATTCACCTTTCGGATCCTTTAAGTATTTTTAAAGTCCCTCTCTATCTATGAAATCGACACCCCAAAACTGTGGTACAACTATCGCACTATTCTTTGGGTGTGACCAACCCTAATTGCATTAAGCCTTGTTTGGGCTTCATTTTTGTAAAAACATATTTTTCTCTTTTTTAGTTTTAATCACACATTCTTTAATAAAATAATATTACACGTAAATCTAAAAATTTTTCTTAATTTTTAACAATATGTTCTCTAAAATTTATTATTCCAATATATATATAATGAAGCCCTAAATAAGAATTGAATTAGCGGTTCTTTCCTCTCCAAAGCATCAAAGCATTTCAACACACACTATACAACCTATAGAGATGGGTGTGAATGAAGTGATGAACTTCATTGTAGAAAAGTTGAAGGAATTACTACTAGCAATGGGAAAAATTGGTGGCAAGGTGGTGGATTAATTTGACAAGGTGTTTCCACCAGAGACGAGGTGATATGATTTATGAACCCATGGAGATACTCTTGTAATCTGAAGAAATAGATAAACATTGTATATTCAAAGTTATCTTGCTATAAACGCTTTACTTTAGAAAATTCTCTTTATCAGTTCCTGATTTAGCATTTGAGTTGCAAGTTTGCTTTCAATTAAATTTAAAAAAAAAAAAAAGGTGTTTGCCTTCGATCTTTCGTAAAAGTTTTATATTTTGTCCCTAATAACAAAAACATTAACATTTTTTTTAAAATTAATATGTGACATTCATGAAAATATGTATCTTTTCAAAGTACTCAATATCAAGTCAATTCATAGAAATGAACTTATGAGCACTACATGATATTTTGATATTTGATTGGTTGTAACTATAACAAAGGATTTAGAAGCGACTAATTGACAACCAACATGCAGTTTTCTTAAACTTTCAATACTAAACTTATTGCCTCTTTTAATTGACAATTTATGATCTATGTGTTCGGAAATTTTATGCCAATTCCCTTTATTTCTATTTATCCGAAAGATCTTTTATTGTTTAAGAGAATATTAGCAAACAGGAAAAATAAAAAATATAACGTACAAATTAAACGGACCATCAAAACTTTTCACTATATAAAAAATTGTTAATATAGAATTTAACTCACCACCCCAATCCCCAAGTATTACAAAGAAAAAAATAAACTCAAATTTTACCACACCTACTTTTTTACTCAATGTACAAAAGTATCAATATGCTAGGTTCACAATCTTTTTCTCTCAGATCAACTCTCTGGCTAGACCCAAAATAATGAAATACATCTACTATTTATAAGATCAATAACCAAGTAAAAGAGTTTAATTTAAACTCAAATAATACTCCTTTAACTCGACAAGGATTCCTTCATGTGCAAGATTCCAAAATTGGCTGTAAATTGGAGACCAAATTTTGCAAGGATTCCGCTCTCAACTTTAATTAGAAGTCTTCCATACAATAACTATCCTTTATTATTTGCAATAGAAGTCCTCTAACTTTTGACTTTTGAGGCAACTACCTAACAATCTCCACCTTGCCAAAAACGAGTCAAAATCTTGTCATCTCTTCTACAACTTTTAATCACAATACTTGAAAAAAAATAGGTAAGCCTTTGACACATTTTAATGGTCTTATACTCCACTATATGAGTATAACCACTCAGAACTTCAAGCATTTCATCGGCTATATGTCGAAACAACCTTGTTGATAGTTATGGTGCAACTTTCTCACTGAATTTTCCAGAAAGCTCATCAGCCATTGACATCACAATACCACCACATACCTACACATCTTGCATCAAATGTAAGTCAATGCTGTGTGCAGATATGTTAATACGCGCCAGTGAGAACACATCCTTTATTATGGCAACTGGCGACATGCCATAATGATGTTCCCATCTTACTTTACGGCACCATGTCCTCCTTCACCAGGAGAGACGCATTCTCTGACCTGAAACAGTTCGCTGACCCTGCTCCACCTTTTTTACAATTTCTCTTCACATTGCCAGTCTGATCGCAGTTCCAACAAGTTACTTTTTTCCTCATGGAGTTGCCAATCTTGCTAGAACTCTTCATTGGGTTTCCTTTCAAAGCCGTGTGTAGCCCAGTTTGAATCAATAAATCCCTAACTTGTACTTGCCACAAGCCAAAATTGATTTTCTAGTCAAATTTCTCCACGTCATATTTCAACGATGACATATTTTTCTTTTGCTCCAATACTCCGAACCACCTGGTGCTCTGATACCACTTGTTGGGAAATTTTTCTGTAATTCCCTTTATTTCTATTTATCCGCAGGATCTTTTGTTGTTCAAGTGAATATTAGCAAACAGGAAATATAAAAAATATAATGCACAAATTAAACGGACTGTCAAAACTTTTCACTATTTGAAAATTTGTTACAATCATATAGAATTTCACTCACCAACCTAATTTTCAAATATTACAAAGAAAAATAAATAAACTCAAACTTAACTACACCTACTTTTCTACCAAATGTATGAAAAGTCTCAAGATACTAAGCTCGCAATATTTTTCTCTCGGATCAACTCTTCAGCCATACCCAAAATAATGAAATGTATCCACGATTTATAGGATCAATAACCAAGTAGAATAGTTTAATTTAAACTCAAACAAGAATCATTTAACTTAACAAGGATTCCTTCATGTGCAAAGACTCCAAAATTGGCTATAAATTGGAAACAAAATTTTGCATGGATTTTGCTCTCAAATTTAATTATAAGTTTTCCAAACAATAACTACCTTTTATTATTTACAATAGAAGTCCTCTAACTTTTAACTTTTGAGGTAATTACCTAACACTATGAAGACTTGACTTCCTCCAGTGCTCCCTTTGCCTTTAAGAAATCTCAAAACACTGCTAAAATGTGGCCTACAAAAAATAAATCAATAGATAATAATGACAACTGAAATTCCCACGTTAGTCTACACACCAGGGGAATGGAGAAGCAACAATATAGTAATAATATCAAGAAGATGAAAACGATTTCAAAGGCTCGAATACGGTATCATCGTCCTCAAATTATATTTGCCCCCTCGTAGCAAATGGTTCAAAGGATTAATCAATTCTTGTAAAGAATCAAACATTTAAGCACATGTGTGATTCTCCAAAATTCAAGAACACAAAGAGGAAATCAATGAAAATGGAAGAAAAGGATGTTTGATCCTTTTGTGAAATGAAGTAGAGTTTCTCATATGTTTTCAATTTGATTTCAATGTCCATCAAACACATATTTATAGCCATGGATCATAAATATACAAAGTAGTGCCAAAAAGAAGTGAAAAGCCGCCAAAATTTCAAACCAAAAATGCCTCAACGGCTAGTTGGTTCCTCTATGTGGTCGCATAGAGTAAACCTATGCGACCGCATAGATTGTCCAAAAGCAAGGCTTTTACCACCATGCGACCGCGCCTCTAAGAGGTCTACGTGATCGCATGGATCCCAATTTTGCCCTCCATTTTTCTCTTTCATTTCATTCTTGTTTTTATTGATTTTCAAACAACATTTTCCATCGTGAGGGGAAAATTATACTATCAACCTGCCTGTTTCATTGCATTAATGGACAGATTATCACCTAAATGGAATTTTCTAAAATTTATTTCACTATCACGCAAACTGATGATCATTTAGACTTTAGATGAATAATATTATTCTTAATTGAAACTATTTGGAAAGTAAAGGGAGTGCAATAATCCTTCATAAAGAATGTATTTTTATATGATTTATATAAATTATTGATGAATTAAGGGATATAATATCCACGTGATTCTTGTTAAGTCTCTATTTGGTCTAGAATAAAATCTCAAGTCAAAATCAATAATTAATTCTAATCATACATTTTCTAAGACATAATTTTTAACCAAACATTTCATTAACTTTTTATTAAAATTGATTAAAAATCAAAATTAATCTATACCAACACAAAATGAGATGCTGACCAACAAAATTGGCCTTCATATGATTTTATTTACAAAATCATGTTAATTTCTTTTGAGGTATGGCATTGACAACTTAATAAGGCCATGTTTGACGGTCCTTTTTTTTTTTTTTGTAAAGAATGAATTTTTGATTAGTAATTTTTTTTCCGAGAATTTGTAGTTAAAATTTAGGGAATACTCTGCAAGAATGTGTGGTTGAAAATTAGTATTAAAAAAATGTTTTTAGAGAATGATTACCAAATAAGGGCTAAATAGACACAACACATTAAAATGTAATTGATTAAAAATGAAAAAAATTTATCACTTGTACTTATTTATTTTTCAATAAAATTGTCGAAGAAAGTCGAAATTGAAGAATAGAAAAATATCCTCCAAAATTGTGTTAAAAAACATTCCACCCTTCTTGATATGAATCAAGGCGCGTCAACAACCAAGACAACTCAAGCGTCAAGTCACGGGAAGGATCCGTTGATCGTCGAAGGTAGACCGATGACGCGATCAAGGATGAAGCAAGTGAAAGAAGCGATAAGATTGCTCGTCAAGCGAGTCAATGAAGACACAATGTTCGGGGTGCAAAATGGAGTAAGTTTGATGTTGGAGTTGAGGGCCGAAAGAACTTGGATCAACGTGATAAAGACGGAAGAAAATGAAGCCGAAGATTGTTCCATGTGACCGCATGGTTAAACAACATATGCGGTCGCATAGATGGCCTCAAAGATAATATTGGGGGCAAGGACATGTTCTATGCGACCACATAGATTAACACTATGCTGCCGCATAGAACAAAAACATAAAAAAAAATCGTTTTTTTTTATTTTTTTTCGAATTTTCTAGTTTCGATAGAATTCTTATAAAATCAAATTATTACCATAATTTGATGGGTTTTGGACCTTTTTTACTCATTAGTATAAATAGGAGAATATTTTTCATTGTAAGGACTTTTGCTTGAATAATATTATAGAGAGAGAACTTGTTCTTTTTCAATTTCTTGTTCTTCTTGAACAATCTTGGAACTTATCAAGATTCAATTTCTTGTGGCGTTCTAAACAATCGGATTGTGGGTTCTTTTAATTGTAATCAAGGGGTTTTAGGTTCTTCGCTAATCTAGGATTTCTTGATTCAATTCTTGAGGTTCAAGACCCAAAATCGGGTTAATATTGGCGTTCTTGGGTTCCGCATCAATCTCGTTATGGTTTTCGTAGTTTCCATTGCTACGGGATTCGCATCAGTTGGTATCAGAGCTTTGGCTCCAATTTAATCAGGTTATATCCTTTGTTTTCTAATTTTTTTTTTCAATTCCTTGTGTTCTTGTATCCAGAAGGTTTTCTTGATCCTTTGATCCAAAAGTTTCATCAAAAATCTTCAAATTCCATTTCTGGGCTTAATTTTCGCCCAAATCAGTTTTCGTTTTCTTCATTGGTTTTGTTATTGATTTTCGGATCTGAAAAAAAATATTACTGTTCATCCGTACAGTAAAAAAAATTGTTAAATATTATTGATCCATCAAATACCAACTTTTATTAGTCAATGTCGTTTCTAAATTACTTGGACACATTGAATCATTCCATTCCTTCAATTCAAGTCAAGTTTTAAAAGTTTTCTTTGAATCCTTTGTTACAATTATTGAGTCACATCCGGTTTGGGGAATTCTACATGATTTGATTGATTGATTGAGTTCATTGATTGTTCCTAGAAGCAATTGTTGAAACAACTGAGTGGTAAAAGGCAGAGAGGTGAGCTTAATAGAGGGTAAAAGCCCTTGCGTGTTTTCGAGTGATTTTTGGTGAGGCAATAAAATAAAATTTTTAGTGTTAGGATGTCAGAAATGGCAGAATCAAACTCAAGCCGACAAGGCAATAATAACAATGCATCGAAAGATTTGGTGCAGAGGTTTGAGAGGGCGTTTGGAGATGTGAGAGATAGGTTGGAGAAGCAGGAGGCTTGGATGAATAGATTAGATACATCGGTGGCTAATCTTAGTCGGGGGCATCGAGTGGATGTATCCAATGCCAGAAGACCGGATAGATGGGAGCCTAGGAGGGAAAG
>NW_019233555.1:120077-120345 GCF_002742605.1 Olea europaea var. sylvestris
GGATCAAGTGATTACTTCGCAACGTAGGAGTGGGGGAAGACCAATCAGCACTTGGGAGGAATTGAAGTCATTGATGAGAAAGAGGTTTGTTCCTAGCCACTATTACCAAGAGATCCATCAAAAACTGCAAGGTCTATATCAAGGGTCGAAAAGTGTAGAAAATTATCGTAAAGAGATGGAAATACTCATGATTAGGGCCAATGTGGTGGAGGATCGGGAGGCTACCATGGCACGATTCTTGAATGGGTTGAATAGGAAAATTGCCAAT
>NW_019233555.1:120525-122310 GCF_002742605.1 Olea europaea var. sylvestris
AATGGAGAGGTGGTGAGTGAAAGTGAAGGAGAGTTTGAGGACATGCCTACATTGGAGGATGTTGAAGAAGAAGAAAAATTGGAGTTTGTTGTTGGGGAATCGTTGGTGTCAAGGAGAGCTCTTAACACTCAAGTCAAAGTGGATGATTCGGAGCAGCAGCGAGAAAATATATTCCACACACGTTGTTACGTCAACAATAAGCTATGTAGTATGATTATTGATGGTGGGAGTTGCACGAATGTAGCTAGCACAACTTTAGTTGAGAAATTGGGACTAGCATTGTTAAGACACCCTAGGCCTTATAAGTTGCAATGGTTGAATGAAAGTGGGGAAGTTAGGGCGAATAGAAGAGTTTTAATTAATTTCTGAATTGGGAGTTATAGTGACAAAGTAGTATGTGATGTGGTGCCTATGCATGTGGGTCATATCTTGTTAGGAAGACCATGGCAATATGATAAAAGGGTCACACATGATGGATATAGGAATCGTTATAGCTTTGTCAAGGATGGGAAGACTATTACTCTTGCACCATTAACACCAGTACAAGTGTATGGAGATCACCAAATCAAGCTGAAAAGTGAGGAAAATGAGAGAATAAGAGAGTCGGGAAAAAGGAGAGGCAATAGTGAAACCATCAATAAGAGAGAAAATAGTGAGGTGGTTGAGAGTGGAGAAAAGATAGAGAAGCCACATGAGCGGAGAGAAAAGGAGTCAGTTGAGAGGAGAGAAAAAGAGTCAGCTGAGCGGAGAGAAAAGCCAAAGGTCAACGTCTATGCAAAAAAGAATGAGTTAAAAAAGGCTATGAGCAATAATAGGCAAATAATATTGTTAGTGTACAAGGAGTCCCTCCTCAATTTTGAGGATTCTAACACATCCCTCCCTAGTTTGGTTAAGTCTTTATTGCAGGAGTTCGACGATGTGTTTCTTGAGGAGATGCCAAGTGGATTGCCACCAATCATAGGCATCGAGCACCAGATTGACTTTGTACCCGGAGCTGTCATACCGAGTCGACCAGCTTACAGAAGCAATCCCGAGGAGACGAAAGAGTTTCAAAAGTAAGTGGAGGAGTTGATGAGCAAAGGTTGTGTCAGAGAAAGCATGAGTCCATGTGCTGTACCTGTTTTGCTGGTGCCTAAGAAGGACGGGACTTGGAGAATGTGCATGGATTGCCGAGCTATCAACAATATCACGGTAAAGTATCGTCACCCAATACCTAGGCTAGATGATATGCTTGATGAGTTGCATGGTGCTTGCATTTTTAGTAAGATTGATCTTAAGAGTAGGTATCATCAAATTCGCATGCGGGAGGATGATGAATGGAAAACGGCGTTTAAAACTAAGTATAGATTGTATGAATGGTTAGTTATGCTGTTTGGACTCACTAATGCACCGAGCACTTTTATGCGTTTAATGAACCATGTTTTGCGTGCTTTTATTGGGAAATTTGTTGTAGTTTATTTTGATGACATCTTAATCTATAGCAAAAACCTAGATAAGCATTTAGAACATTTAAATTGTGTGCTTGTTGTGTTGCGAAAGGAACAATTGTATACTAATTTCAAAAAGTACACATTTTGCATGGATAGAGTTATTTTCCTAGGATTTATGGTTAGTGCTAACGGGGTGGAAGTCGATGAAGAAAAGATAAAAGCTATAAAAGAATGGCCAACACCTAAGACTATAACTGAAGTTAGGAGTTTTCATGGATTGACTAATTTTTATAGGCGATTTGTAAGAGATTTTAGCACCATCACCACACCGTTAACTGAAATAGTAAAGAAGAGT
>NW_019233555.1:122374-132587 GCF_002742605.1 Olea europaea var. sylvestris
CATTTAACACAATTAAGGATAAGCTATGTAAAGCACCTATTTTGGCATTACCAGATTTTGATAAAACATTCGAGGTTAAGTGTGATGCATCAGGAATAGGAATATGAGCAGTGTTAATGCAGGAAAGGAGACCTATTGCTTACTTTAGCGAAAAGTTGAGTGGGGCAGCATTGAATTATCCGACATATGACAAGGAGCTGTATTCACTTGTTCGAGTATTGGAGACTTGGCAGCACTACTTATGGCCAAAGAAATTCGTGATAAACAACAATAATGAATCTTTAAAGCATTTGCGAGGTCAAGGTAAGTTGAACAAAAGACATGCGAGATGGATGGAGTTTATCGAGATATTTTCCTATGTCATCAAGTACAAACAAGGTAACGAAAATATAGTTGCTGATGCGTTGTCTCGAAGGTACGTGCTTTTAAATTCATTAAGTACTAAATTACTTGGTTTCGAGCATATTAAGGGCATGTATGAATCTGATTGTGATTTTTCTAGTATTTATTCTTCATGTGACAAAGGTGCATTTGATAAATTCTATAGGCATGAAGGATATTTATTTAGGGAAGATAAGTTGTGCATTCCTAATTGTTCTTTGCGTGAATTATTGGTAAGGAAAGCACATGGGGGTGGTTTAATGGGACAGTTCGAGGTTCAAAAGACTTTAGACATATTAGTGGAACATTTTTATTGGCCTAAAATGCAACATGACGTAGAACAAATATGTGAAAAGTGCATAACTTGTAAAAAGGCTAAGTCTAAGGTTCAACCCCATGGTTTGTATATTCTTTTGCCTGTACCTAGTGAACTTTGGGTAGACATATCTATGAACTTTGTGTTAGGTTTGCCTAGGACAAAAAGGGGGTCGGGATTCAATATTTGTAGTGGTCGATAGGTTTAGTAAGATGGCGCACTTCATACCATGTTATAAAACTGACAATGCTACCAATATTGCAGACTTATTCTTTAGGAAAATAGTATGTTTACATGGAGTACCTAAAAGTATAGTGTCTGATAGGGACATGAGTTTTTGAGTCATTTTTGGCGTGTTCTGTGGAGTAAGTTAGGAACTAAGTTATTATTTTCTACAACTTGTCACCTACAAACAGATAGACAAACTGAGGTAGTTAATCGAACTATGACTCAACTACTTAGGATAGTGATCAATAAAAATCTGAAATTATGGGAAGAGTGTTTACCGATTATAGAGTTTGCATATAATCGAGCTACACATTCTACTACTTCATTTTCTCATTTTGAAATTGTTTATGATTTTAATCCACTAACACCTATGGATTTAATGCCTTTGTCTGTGCATGAACGAGGTAGCTTGGATGGAAAACGAAAAGCCGAGATGGTGAAAACACTCCATGAAAAGGTCAGGATGCAGATCAAAGAGAAAGAAAAGCTGATTGTATCAAAAGCAAATAAAGGAAGAAGATGCATTACATTTGAGCTTGGAGATTGGGTCTGGGTGCATTTCAGAAAAGAGCGTTTTCCAGAACAGAGGAAGTCAAAATTGCAACCACAAGACGATGGACCGTTTCAAATCATCGAGAGGATCAATGACAATGCATACAAAGTGAATTTACCTGGTGAGTATAATGTTTCAGCTACTTTTAATGTCGCTGATCTTTCTCTTTTTGATGCAGGTTTGGATTCGAGGACGAATCCTTTCGAAGAGGGAGGGATGATATGAATCAAGGAGCATCAACAACCAAGACAACTCAAGCGTCAAGTCACGGGAGGGATCTGTTGATCGTCGAAGGTGGACCGATGACGCGATCGAGCATAAAGCAAGTGAAAGAAGCGATGAGATTGCTCGTCAAGCAAGTCAATGAAGACACAATGTTCGGGGCACAAAATGGAGCAAGTTTCATGTTGGAGTCGAGGGCCGAAAGGACTTGGATCAACGTGATAAAGACGGAAGAAAATGAAGTCGAAGATTGTTCCATGCGACCGCATGGTTAAACAACCTATGCGGTCGCATAGATGGCCTCAGGGATAATATTGGAGGCAGGGACTTGCTCTATGCGACCGCATAGATTAACACTATGTGGCCGCATAGAACAAAAATATGAAAAAAAAATTCTTTTTTTTTTTTCCGAATTTCCTAGTTTCAATAGAATTCTTATAAAATCAAATTATTACCATAATTTGAAGGGTTTTGGACCTTTTTTACTCATTAGTATAAATAGGAGAATATTTTTCATTGTAAGGACTTTTGCTTGAATAATATTATAGAGAGAGAATTTGTTCTTTTTCAATTTCTTGTTCTTCTTGAACAATCTTGGAACTTATCAAGATTCAATTTCTTGTGGCATTCTAAACAATCGGATTGTGGGTTCTTTTAATTGTAATCAAGGGGTTTTAGGTTTTTCGCTAATCTAGGGTTTCTTAGTTCAATTCTTGGGGTTCAAGATCCAAAATCGGATTAATATTGGCGTTCTTGGGTTCCGCATCAATCTCATTGTGGGTTTCGTAGTTTCGATTGCTATGGGGTTCGCATCACTTCTTCTACACTGTCACCCTTGTACAGCGATTGAATTTTTTTATTTTTTTGTAATGTCTGACAAAGTTTAGAATATAATTTCAATTAATTGGGTAATTTAGCACAAAATATCCCCTATCTTTCAATATTTTTTATACAAAACGTCTTTACTTTTCATTTTGTTGACATTTTTACCATTATTTATATCTTTCATTGTGGAGATAATCATTTTTATCCATTTTCTCAAATTAAAAGTTGTGAAATGACGAATATATCCTTCTATTTAAATAAAATAAAAATAAATAAAAAATTGCAACTATACTTCTATTTTTTTTAAAGAACAAATAAATCCCAAATAAATAATTTAAAATCAAAATTTAAAAAAGAAAAACAAAAAAAAAATCACTTTCTTTCCTATCCATGAAACCGCCACTTTCACTCGTCGAAAACACCATCCAACTGCTACCTTAGCCATCGGATATCACCACCCCCATAGAGCTCTTAGTCCTTCCATCACAACTCACCAACTTGCTCACCCAAACTCCCACCAAATCTGATTGCAATTAGTGGTCAAAGCCTCCAACTCCCAAACACTAAACCTGGGGGCGACATGACTTTCGATGACTTTCACAATCGTGACCTACCGCCAACAGGTTTCCCTCATCAAGGCAACTTAAAACCATGGTCAAACATCAAATCAAACAAACTCCAATCAATCAACGGCACCTTAATTTTATTTATTTATTTATTATTATTATTTTTTTTTTTTTTTTTTTTTTTTTAATCCCCCTTAAAACCCATTGCCTTGGTCATTAGAGAGCTCTAAAGGAATGGAGATTGCGCAACTTGAGAACTTTATTGACTCAAGCATCATAACTTATGCCTATCATCTTGTATTATATTTATAAGAGCATTTTCAAGAGATTCTCTTAATACAAAATGTTTTTTATTTTAAAAAACTAATGCTTAAAAATAAACTCCAAATTTTTTTAAATAGAGAGTGATTTTAACTATCCAAATTTAGATGGCCAAACCCACTCTCTATTCTTAATGTACAGTGATTGTATTTAATAAATTGCATATTTCAATACTCTATTTCTTAAACTATTCAAAATACATTATAATTGATTAGCCATTGACGTATAAAAAGTTATGTTAAATAAATTATGAGAAGAAATTAATAAATATTTTTTGAGAAAATCAAAATAAAGATCCAAAATAGAGAGTACTATTGGAGTGCATAAATTTTTTTTTGACTCTCTAAATTTGAAAATGCTCCCTATTATGCATAAAATGCTCATTATAAATAAAGAGTCCCTTGGGGATATTTTAAATAGCTTCATAGATGTAATTTCTTGTTTAGTGGCACTTCTCCCTACGAAATTAATCAAAACCTTTAACCTTGTACACAGCACATCAGACATGTCATTAAAGATAATTACTCGTAAATTAACAAACATCATTTCATTACACAGAACTAAAAATATTAGTACATAGATTACACACACACACCATTTCCGAATTAATTAATACTACTAAAACACGCAAACTGCAAATTAAACACGACAGTTGAAATCTGTCCCTATTACTATGGCGACGGATTTCAACGTACACTACTGTAGTATTAATATCAGACCTCAGCCATCGCCATGAAGTTTGCGAAAATAGCCAGCAGGGTCATCCTCAAATTTTTTTCTAGAAATATATGTACCCTGTCTTCCTGGTGCTCTCATCATATCCTCCTCCTCCTTCTTTGCCGGGCTGGCAAGATTCCATAAGCCACGCGCCACCATCGCCACCCCTGCCACCACTCCGACCGCTGTTGCCACCGCACCTATTATAGATGTTCCTCGATCTTCCTCCGTCTTCGAGTTGGTGGAATTATTTGGTCGCCCAGAACCTCCAGAGTTTCCATGGGAGCTCATTTTTTTTTTTTTTTAGGTATCTCTTTCTCTTACGTTCTCTACACAGGAGAAGAGGGGTTGATATATTTATAGGCAAGGAAATTGGTTTACATTTTAAGTTAATATCGAAGACACCCCTAAAGTATTTTACTATTATTAGAAACACCCTCTATCTATTAAAACATCAAATAAATCTCCTCTAGAGTTTGTTTTCTATAAGATTAATCCTCCCTGCCAGCCAAATATAAAAAAAAAAAAAAAGAAAAAGAAAAAAAACAAAACAAAAACAAATCAAAAAAACAAAACAAAAAGAAAAAGAAAAAGGAAAAAGGACAGAAAAAAGGAAAAAAAAAAAAGTATATTCCACTTTAATTTCTATATTTGTTCACATTTAAAATTATTTTAAAAGAAATTACTTTTAATTTTTTTCTTCTCATTTTCTAAAAGAAATATTGATACTCCTTCCAATCCACTTTTATATATAGACTGATTTTATTTTTCACACGGATTAAAAAATCTTATTTAATACTATTAAAAA
The DNA here is from genome assembly GCF_002742605.1 of Olea europaea var. sylvestris. Taxonomy (NCBI): domain Eukaryota; kingdom Viridiplantae; phylum Streptophyta; class Magnoliopsida; order Lamiales; family Oleaceae; genus Olea; species Olea europaea. The sequence continues at coordinate 127,312 of NW_019233555.1, forward strand.
AGCAATATTTGTCAAAAACGTTCATAATCTAAACTTATTTATATTTGTACAATTTCAAGATTAAGTGGGACAAAAGTGGTTATAATTAGGCAAATAAAATAAGAGCATATTAGTAAAAGATGTAAACAAACATTCTCAATAAAGAAACATGACTATATAATTGAGAAAAAATGGAAAAAGTTAACCTATATAAATGGGACGGAATGAGTATGAATTTATAAATTTGGTCATTTTGCAATCTACGGAGAAATTATTTTTTTTGTTATGTATTTCAATTTTTTAAAATTCGTACCTTTATGTCAGATCCTCTTATTCTACTTACGAAAACACAACGAAGTCAGAATTGGAGAAAAATACATCCAATGTTTGGAATATTTACCCTTTATGTAGTCAATATATTGATTGATATTGTTAATAATAAAGAAAAAGTTAAGTTTGAAAAAATATTGTATTATAATTAGATAAATGGGGAGTATAAATTTAAAAATTTGGTCATTTTGCAATCTAAAGAGAAATTATTTTTTTGTTATGTATTTCAATTTATTTTATTTTTATTTTTTTATATTTGTACCTTTATGTTTTATCCAAGTTATACCCTCTTATTGTACTTATGAAAACATAACGAAGTTAAAATTGTAGAAAAATATCCAATGTTAGGATTATTTGTCCTTTATGTAGTCAATATTTTGATTAATATTGTTCTTCTTTCTTTAACAATAAAGCTAATTTTGACCCAAAAAAAAAAAAATTTATTGCATAGTGACCAAAAATGAAAGAGAAAAAAAAAATGGACTTTCTTCAAGTTAAAAGATAATTGATGTAGATGAAAAATAACATGTAAAATTGCTCAGCCTCTCAAGATATTTTAACTGCTCCTCGTTTGGAAGTATTGAATTTTAATTTGTCATTTTAATTATAACCTAGTTTTTTTTTCTCAAACTATGCACTTAATTTTCAAGTCAATCTGAATCTCACAATTTTTAATTACATATTCCATCAATATTTATCAATATTTATTAAAAATTTGATTTTTACCTAAACCAAATAGATGCTAAAATGACAAAAGCAAAAGGTTATATGATTTAAGGTTGACTCAAAAGTAGACTTGCTCAACACCTTTAGTAACTGTTACAGTTGTGGTAAGTCTGGACACTTTATTAGGGACTGTCTCAAGAAGAAAGATAAGCTGAAGGGTAATATGAGAGGTGAAATGAATTTGGTCGAGGGGTCGAGTTATGACCCCAGTGAGGTTTATTGAGTGTAAACCTAGTCATTGCATATGCATCTGTGTGTGATCCTTTCTGCATGTGTTTGATTGTCTAAATTTTGTTGCATGATTTTCTGCTACATTTCAATGTGTTTGATATGTGCATTTGCATGAATTTGAGACATTAGGATTACTTGGTGTAATTGCTTGCATGCATAGTGGGTTAGGATGCATTAGTAGTGCGTTGTGTGTCTTTTGGTGAGGTGGAGTATAGATGCCTAGGGGTACATGGTGGTTTGTACCAGGGATGTGGAGTGTGACACTTGGATCACCAGTGGAGATATGATCAAATGTCTAGGATCCTTTATCTGGAAAGAGATCCTGATCAGGTGGAGTGTGAGAGAGGCACTTCTATCACTTCTGTTAGGTGGAGACCCATTATCCACGTAGGTTGGGAGAAATGATGTGGAGATAAAGGATTATCCCGTGGACTTAGGATCTATTGTGACTTACCAGTTAGACATAAGTTGAGTGATCTGTCTAGTTAGCTTGGTGGGCGATGAGAGGAGATATGTGTTCTCAAGGTGTGAGCAATACGGAATGGGATAGGATAAGTGTGGTGAGATCTTTTCTTAAGGTCATTTATGCATGTGTTGTATAAGTGGTTAACCCTGGTTTAATTGACTTAGTGTTAATCTATGGTTTTATGTGAACGTGTTTTTTGAAAAGATCTGTGTGTGTTATCCTATAATATATCGTCATTGCATGTGTATTTGCTCTTGATTGTTTACTGTTAAATATTTGCTTTTATTTGGGTGTTTTTGACCTTAGCCCCAGTGAGTACATGGAGCAGATATGGTATGTGTTTCAAGTTGGAAACACGAGGTAAGGTCTGTGATCCAATTTTATTGGTTACCTTGATTATGCAAGTGTTAACTGTGTGTTTTGATTGCTTGCAGATTTATTGGGCATCAATGTGGAGATTTGTTGGGTTTTTGATACCCAATAAATCCGGGCTGTGATGTTAATGTGGGTTAATATTATTTCATAGGTATAGGCCGATGAATGAAATAAGTTCAACAACCAAGTCCATGAGCTACACCCGACCCAATTGTATTCCTTATGGATGGCTTGAATCTTGGCCCGTTTACCCTTTAATGGCCCAACTTAAAGCCTAACCCTAGAGTATATATTTGGTTATAACCCTAGCCACTTTGATATGATGATTGTGTGATTTTGAGAGAAGAAACAAGAGAATCCCGGCTGCCCCCCTTTCTATGAGAAAAAAAGTGTCCAGAAGTGTCCAGAACGCTGGTATAACGTGTGCAATTGGTGGTTCTTTCATAGTATACCTTTGTGGTGTCTTCTCCTAGCCTTTGTTGCCATAAATCATCATCCCTTCTTATCCTACGTGGATAAGATTGTATAGCAACCAAAGTGAATCAATTGGTTGTGGTTTGGAGCCGATTGGACTGGTTGCTGGTTGAGAAAGGTACGTTGGACTGAGTCTGAAAAACCACCGTTTGAAAATCCTTTTGAGAGAGCTTCCGCAACAGTAACCTTTTTTCTAATCTCTAAATGGAGGAAATTTAGAAATATAATCCTTATTTAAATTGGGAAGATTTTACAAAAAGCTAACTTTAAACTCCCCAACATTATATTCAAGGGTAAGAAACATTGTAGACATTGTACATTTTGAAATTGTCTCAATTTTATTAGTACCTTATGTTTTATTTTCAATTTAATCACTCGATCCAAATGTCGGCAAGGAGGGTCGGCACACGGTGCATGTTGCTACCATTACAACCTAGTGACCAAGCTCAAAAGAAATTTGCAACTAACACAAAAATTGCAATTTATGTAGCTTGACCAAGAAAGTAGACTTGTAATAATGCTTTCCTCTGTGGAGAAGAAATGTATTCAACAATGCTTTAAATGGGTCCCAAAAATTGACGATATTTTGGAAAATTTATCCCAAATTTCCATAAAAATCATAACTCTAATTGCATTATTAGTGGTTCTTTCCTCTCCAGAGCATTAAAGTACATCAACACACACTATAAATAGGTGTGAATGAAGTCATGAACTTCACTGTAGAAAAGTTGAAAGAATTACTACTGGCAATTCAAAGGCGAGATGGTGGATTGATTTGACAAGATATTTCCTCTGGATACAAGAAGCTATAAGATCCACAACCCATGGAGATACTCTTATAATCTCAAGAAATACATACCCATTTGTTTTCCATTATTTGTCCATTAAAATGAAAAATATGATCGTTATTCATCACATCAAGTCATCATATTTGACTTTCCATCTATTATGTGAGGCCCGTAACGACTATATTTTTCATTCTCATTTTTAAATTAATGTGTACCAAACGAGGTAGATTAACATTGTATATTCAAATTTATCTTGTTATATCTTTTACTTTAAAAACTCTCTTTATTGGTCTCTAATCTAACATTTGAGTTGCAAGGTTGCCTTCAACTAAATAAAAAAGAATTATGTTTGCCTTCGATCTTTCATAAAAAATTTACATTATGTGACGTCCATGAGAATCTGTATCTTTTCAAATTTCTCAATATCAACTCAAGTTCATAGAATTGAACATATGAACAAGCACATTTTAATAGAGATTTGAATAATTTTTATTAGATTGGTTGTAACTATACAAAGGATTTGTAAGTATTATGCCCTAAGTCCAATCAACTTTGGATATAAATACTTTTATATATAATTAATGCAATTAAATGGCAGATCTATTATTTAATTAATAGACAATTAAATAAATAGTAGATTCCGTAGATTCAAATATTTGTAATTTGTTAATCACAAGGAGTTATGATTGTGAGATATAAATTACATCTGATTGAATCTTAAATCATCCGTGGTCGTAAGTAATAACGAGATACGGATATCGTTATTACGGATAGACCATCACGTGTGGATTTCTTACTTGTGAAGTAAGTAGCTGATCTCACAAGTTAAAGTGTGGTGACACTTAAATGAACACGTGGATATTTTTGTTATAGAACAAAACATTGGAGACCCGACGAGAGATTCCACATGGATAACTATCTGAGTGTCGGTGGTTAATCTCTAACGTTCGGTAGTGAAATTGGTCCTTTGACTTGAGGTCGTCATGGTACCTTATATGAGGACAGTCATACTTTGGCGGTGTTGGATGTTGCTCTGAAAAGGGCCGCTAATACGACATCGTTCGGGTACGTCAAGAATCGTATGAAGGTTGTGATTGATCAATAAAGGATTTGTCACTCTTAGATAGTAGGAGATTATGATCTGCGTTTCATTCAATTAAGTCAATGATGAAATCCTTGGCTAAGGTGTACTCATAAGTCGAAAAGGAGTTTTCGATTTATATTGACTTAATAGTGGAGTGAAAGATATGATCGATGATCGAGTTTGACACAACTCCATATCTCGTAATTGATCGGATCATATTGACGAAGGGATTATAGTTTCACGGTAAACGAACGAATTTGGTTTTGTCATACCACGTGACATTTCCCGTCACATGTATTGCCCTGACACATTGCTAGATGTCAATCAGGGACGGCGAATGTGAATTGACGATAAATTAAAAGGGGTGTTTTAATTTATCAATTTTGATTAGATCAAAATAATATTTCACGTCGTTAGGCATCGTGGTCGGGAACCTAATGGGTCACACACAAAAGAGAATTGGAAGATTGCAAATTGCCAATTGGTTAATTTAACAATCGTTGGATAAATTAATTAATTGGATTTGTTATTTATATTTTCGAATTAATTAATTGGATTAATTAATTCACGGACCGGGTTTAATTAATTGGATTAATTAATTATTGGGCCGGACCGGGCCGAGCCTATTTGGGTTTATATAAATACATAACTAGGGTTTGAGGTCCATGAAGGTTTTCATTATTCTTGCTAACACAAGAGAAAACCCTAGAGGCTGCAATCAAATTCTCTGTGTGGATCACCGTTGGAGGCTGGACAATTGGACAGCTGTGGTGGCGAATCAAAGTTGTGGAACGAAAAGAAAAGCAAAAGGATTGCAGATCTG